>NW_026708019.1:0-16126 GCF_902713425.1 Acipenser ruthenus
AAACACACAGCAGCTGTAGATCATTGGCAATTCATCTAGCAACTAGAAAAAGAAGAAACAAAAGACAAGGAGTGTTTGGACAACATTATTCCAATACTGCGCGGGGAGGGGCGGGGAGGGGCCGGGAGAGCCGCCCCGCATTACAGCAGACACATTCCTCTCAAGTACAACATAAACCCTGGACCCCATTAAATAAGAAAACATGTTCTGTAGGAGAAGTTGCTTTTTTCAACTTCAAGTTAAACTAATGCATTACATATGAAATACGAAGCTGAAAACATTTTTACTTTTGAATATATTTCAAAAAGCACAGATTATTTGTAGCTCCTAAATCAACAGGATTAAATAAAATGGCTAAATAAGATTGTTTTCTATTACAAAAATAAAAAAAATTGAAGCATTAAAATAACTGTGGTTCATTTGTGAATCAAATGGCATTCTATAATTCAGGTCATCATAACAATATACTATTTCAAAGCAAAGTTGATGGGAGTAACCAATGGAAATGGCAGATGCAGGACATCACAGGGGGAAATTAGTGAGATCCGATTCCATGAGATTCTTAAGGTTTGCTTTGAAGATTCCAGTCAAGCCTGCTGAAGCAATTTTACATCAAACTCATACTGCTGTGATGAGACACACTGTACAGCTGCTCAGTGTTCACACTGTATTTCAACTCAACCTTTGCTTGAAATAACAATCACGTGGAATTTTAATCTATTTATTTTTGTAGTAATGCTAAAAGAATAAAAATATTTCTTCAAAAGACTTGTCAAAACTTTTTGCAAATGTTTTACAGTATTACTACAAACATGCACCAAGCCTACAAAGAAATCCACAAAGGCAAATGCTAAGCCTTAGATAGACAACATTTTATTTGATTTAATGAGTCATGCGTCAGCCAATGCGAATAACTCCACGGTATAATGTGATTTATAAATAAGCATGAATGCAACGTGTTTACAGTCCTCAGAAAAAACAACAAGCTCACAAACCCTTAATGAGAACCCCTGGAACGTCACGACCGTACTGTTCATTAACATTCACTGGAACACCGAAGCAGACCGGGGCTAAAACTCTCAACACCCACACTCTGCAGCCTGCTCTCTGTGGAGGCTTGAACACAGATCAACACCCACACTCTGCTCTCTGTGGAGGCTTGAACACAGATCAACACCCACACTCTGCTCTCTGTGGAGGCTTGAACACAAAACACCCACAGCCTGCTCTCTGTGGAGGCTTGAACACCAATCAATACCCACAGCCTGCTCTCTGAGGAGGCTTGAACACAGATCAACACCCACAGCCTGCTCTCTGTGGAGGCTTGAACACAGATCAACACCCACACTCTGCTCTCTGTGGAGGCTTGAACACAGATCAACACCCACACTCTGCTCTCTGTGGAGGCTTGAACACAAAACACCCACAGCCTGCTCTCTGTGGAGGCTTGAACACCAATCAATACCCACAGCCTGCTCTCTGAGGAGGCTTGAACACAGATAAACACCCACACTCTGCTCTCTGAGGAGGCTTGAACACAGATCAACACCCACACTCTGCTCTCTGTGGAGGCTTGAACACAAATCAACACCCACACTCTGCTCTCTGAGGAGGCTTGAACACAAAACACCCACACTCTGCTCTCTGAGGAGGCTTGAACACAGATCAACACCCACACTCTGCTCTCTGTGGAGGCTTGAACACAGATCAACACCCACACTCTGCTCTCTGTGGAGGCTTGAACACAGATCAACACCCACACTCTGCTCTCTGTGGAGGCTTGAACACAAAACACCCACACTCTGCTCTCTGAGGAGGCTTGAACACAAAACACCCACAGCCTGCTCTCTGTGGAGGCTTGAACACAAAACACCCACAGCCTGCTCTCTGTGGAGGCTTGAACACAGATCAACACCCACACTCTGCTCTCTGTGGAGGCTTGAACACAGATCAACACCCACACTCTGCTCTCTGTGGAGGCTTGAACACAGATCAACACCCACACTCTGCTCTCTGTGGAGGCTTGAACACAAATCAACACCCACACTCTGCTCTCTGTGGAGGCTTGAACACAAAACACCCACACTCTGCTCTCTGAGGAGGCTTGAACACAAAACACCCACAGCCTGCTCTCTGTGGAGGCTTGAACACAGATCAACACCCACACTCTGCTCTCTGTGGAGGCTTGAACACAGATCAACACCCACACTCTGCTCTCTGTGGAGGCTTGAACACAAAACACCCACACTCTGCTCTCTGTGGAGGCTTGAACACAGATCAACACCCACAGCCTGCTCTCTGAGGAGGCTTGAACACAAAACACCCACAGCCTGCTCTCTGTGGAGGCTTGAACACAGATCAACACCCACAGCCTGCTCTCTGTGGAGGCTTGAACACAGATCAACACCCACAGCCTGCTCTCTGTGGAGGCTTGAACAGAAAACACCCACAGCCTGCTCTCTGTGGAGGCTTGAACACAGATCAACACCCACACTCTGCTCTCTGAGGAGGCTTGAACACAAAACACCCACAGCCTGCTCTCTGTGGAGGCTTGAACACCAATCAATACCCACACTCTGCTCTCTGAGGAGGCTTGAACACAAATCAACACCCACACTCTGCTCTCTGAGGAGGCTTGAACACAAAACACCCACAGCCTGCTCTCTGTGGAGGCTTGAACACCAATCAATGCCCACACTCTGCTCTCTGAGGAGGCTTGAACACAAATCAACACCCACACTCTGCTCTCTGAGGAGGCTTGAACACAAAACACCCACAGCCTGCTCTCTGAGGAGGCTTGAACACAGATCAACACCCACACTCTGCTCTCTGTGGAGGCTTGAACACAAATCAACACCCACACTCTGCTCTCTGAGGAGGCTTGAACACAAAACACCCACAGCCTGCTCTCTGAGGAGGCTTGAACACAGATCAACACCCACACTCTGCTCTCTGTGGAGGCTTGAACACAGATCAACACCCACACTCTGCTCTCTGTGGAGGCTTGAACACAGATCAACACCCACAGCCTGCTCTCTGTGGAGGCTTGAACAGAAATCAACACCCACAGCCTGCTCTCTGTGGAGGCTTGAACACAAATCAACACCCACACTCTGCTCTCTGAGGAGGCTTGAACACAAAACACCCACAGCCTGCTCTCTGTGGAGGCTTGAACACCAATCAATACCCACAGCCTGCTCTCTGTGGAGGCTTGAACAGCAATAACTGTCTACGGTGGGTTTTACCAAAATGATTTCCAAGAATAATGTTTGACATGAGCAGGTTATTAGCCATCCGGTTCCAGTTCCTTTATACAAGTAACAACCTGCTTTCGGGTCACATAAAACCAAATCTGGAAGATTTGTTTAAAATATTTACAGGTTTGTACAACATTGATGAACTATTTGATTACAAAATGATGACCGTGGTTAGAATGTTCATCGTGTCGTATGTTCTTATGTAATGAGAATTCTAAAAGGGATAAGCAGGATGCACACACCCTTGAAAGCACAAAACAGCCACATCATAATGTGGGTAAAAAAAACTCCAAGAGTCCTCGTACTCATAGTCATGTATTTGACCAACACAGCCAGCAAGACTCCTCCCAAGACAAGACTGCAAGCCAGGACGTGGCTTGTTACAGTTACAGATGAGAATCAATACAAAACTTGGCTGCCAAGAAGCAAGCACGTAGATACATTTCAAACTCAAATTCAGGTGATGCAGTTCTGGAAGATCATGAAAAAGTAGCATGCCACATGAGCCGCAACATCGAACTGTGTAACACTGAACTGTGTAACACTGCATGAACAAACAGTATAACCCTAACCCTAACCCTAACCCTAACCCTAACCCACACAGGTACCCCTCAATTCTGATGCTCTCCACACGATACCTTGTGCTACAGAATGTCTCTGCCATGTTCATCACAATAGGAGAAATGGTTTTCTAGATACACATACAAATCTAAGTGTGCCATAAGCTCATTAGTACTGTATGTGGAAGAAGGATGCAGATACTGACTGCGTTTGTGAAGTGAGAAAGAACAAGTGAAAAAGCACCTAAAGGGCAACGTGGACAAAGCACAGGTTACTGTCAGAGTTACACAGGAGGCTGTGTGGTCCAGTGGTTAAAGGGGCTTGTAACCAGGAGGTCCCCAGTTCAAATCCCACCTCAGCCACTGACTCATTGTGTGACCCTGAGCAAGTCACTTAACCTCCTTGTGCTCCGTCTTTCGGGTGACACGTAATTGTAAGTGACTTTGCAGCTGATGCATAGTTCACACCCTAGTCTCTGTAAGTCGCCTTGGATAAAGGCGTCTGCTAAATAAATAAATAAATAATAATAATTTATAAGAGTACAAAAGCAGAGGAATGCAAATGAAGAGACAAATGTAAGAGTGAGCGAGTTACACAAACCAGGAAGAAATGAGTGTGAAAAAAATATGCAAGTTTATTTAAAGAACTGAGACTGGGAAGACAAGTGGGACTACAGTTTTGCAGCAACGTGTATGTGTGTGTGCGTGCATGCATGCCATACACATAGCATAGCAGTCAAGTAATCTTAAAACTACGTTTCCCTCTGCATCATGAAACCAGACTAACATGAGATTTCAAAGCTCAGCAGCCCGCATTTACACTGGGGGCCACTGGGAGCGCTGCACTGGCCTCTGCTTTCCCGCAGGGTTCAGGATCAGCAGGGGCCGGGGCTAGAAAATCAGCTTGCACCATTAAACCACTCGACAGGGTGCGAAGAATGCAATGCTAGGTCTGTACAGGCAAATACACATGATAAAAATGAGCATATTTCACCATCAGACTGAAGACCTAAAGCTGTCCCTTGGACATGGCAGAATTGCAGTGGATTAACAAGCAGACGGACAGGCTCACTGTGGAGAGCCCCTTACCTGCATCTCATACTGCAGGGTCATGTGAAAGCACCAGGACCCGATGCCAACCGCTGAAAAAAAAAAAAAAAAAAAAGAAATTGTCTGTTACCTGTCACTGGACATACAATTAGATACATTACACAAAGGCTTGCCAAAACACAAGCCATGCAAAACAACTGTAGCCTTTAAAAGCATTAGCTCCTTTGCAGCACCCAACTTAATTTGTGCTTCATGGTTTCTTTTTTTTTTTTTTTATTAAATTTAGTGACCAATTATTATTTTATTTATTTCCCCCCCCCCTCAATTTGAAGTGTCCAATTAAGTTTTTTCTCCCCACACAGCACTGCTTCTTATCCACTCTGAAGAGGTGTCTGGCCAGTAGGGTTCGCTGTTGCACGATGAGGAGAATGAGTCCCCATCCCCCACCCCGAGAGCATCAGAGCCGATGACACGCCCCCCTCGGGGTCCCCAGCAAAGTTTGTCCTCTTTGCACAGCCTGGACGTGAACCGGGCTGTCCAAGCTGTGCGACTCATCCTGCGCTCCCCGCTGAAGCTTCATTGTTTATGAGACATTAGCAGTAGTTAAAGAGGCAGCGGGTTTGCAAACACAGATCAGCGTCCCTTAAAGGGGATGCCTAAATACAAGTGTAACACAGGTTGGCTGGCGTCAGATTCCTCTGCAGTATTTCTGATTCTCTCAGTAATATTGGCCTCCCTGTTGGCCTTGCTGTGTTGACTGTAGTGTACACTGAATGAGAGCAATCTTCACTAAAGCAGTTTAAAATCACACTGCTGGCCGCGTGCGAGACAGGGATCACTGACACCTGGTAGTGCTGCGGACTGGTCTAGTTACATCATGACCGCTGCACAAACAAGCGCTCAGAGACTGAAAAAGGGAAGTGAAAACAGGAACAATGTGAACACACATCTCCACAGTGTGAGTGTATAACACAGCTTCCGATCTCCCATTGACAGATCAGCACAGTCATTTACAGCAGAGCACAGCTCTCGCTTTTCACAAAGTTAAGAATAATATCAAATAAAAAGTAGTTTTTAAAAAGACACAAACCAATAGCAGCTTATCTTTTTATGCTCACTTTTTAAATAACATTTCTGATATACTGATACATGAATTCAGACATTTTCCAAACAGTCATGTTTTAAATATGACTGTGCACAGCTACTGTACCCCTCCAGTAACACTTAAGATGGGTGTGTACAAATCCTAATGCTTCATCCCTCCAGCCAGGACACACCCTGCACTTGGCAAAGCTCCTCGATATGACCAGAGTGCATCTTGGGGTTCTGTTTCACACAGGTGGTGCTGCCAGGATCTTAATCTTAGTCATATATTCCAGCACTTGGTTTGTATGTTTTTAATTAAATTTCCTTACTGACAGAAAACCGTTTCAAGCAATTGCGCAATGCATATCTACTGTAACATCTACAGGACTTTATTGCACAATAAAAAAAAAAATCAATTTCCATTCTCATTTATGACATGAGTTGTACAGTTTCCAATTAAATGAAGTCTGAAGAAACAGTGCCTGGTTTGGAGTGCAGGGCACTTGAGATAAACCAAATTAAATAAACAGACTGACAGACTGGCCTTTACAAACAAACCTGCATTGAACAGCGTCTCCTGTCATGGGAACACTAGCAGAAAACCAACACTGGAGACACAAGACCATCACAAGAGGGTCCTGGTGGACACAGTCCAGCCTGAATCCCTGAAACCAACACTGGACAAGACACAGTCCAGCCTGAATCCCTGAAACCAACACTGGACCAGCCTGAGTGACGTCAGAGCAAGAATCCTACAACATGGAAGCAGGAGCAGGGGTGTGCCGGTGAAGACAGAATGAAAGCATGACAGTGCAGCCATAGTGCGAATCGGGGGCCCCAACTCGCTGGAACCAGAATCACAATACAACTGTATGAAGACTGAGTTCAGAAGCTGCTGCTGCTTTAGTAGTGTTGCTTTAAGGGTTATCCAGAGAGGTCTGTGTGTGCAGTACTGTATGTTCGAATTACATGCTGTTATTAAGAATACTCTTTGGCAAGATGGTTAGAATTAGCATTCTGAATGCTGCAGGTGTCAGGGAAGTCTCAGAGAATCCACAGTAAGCAATGCCTTATGAAACGTTCAGGTGTAAATAAGAGCTGAGAGAACTTTTAATTATCCGTGTAATTAACTGACGCATGTAATAAACCAAGGCTTACCTAGAAACTGTAAGCATGCTTGAGCTTCGGGTTCCAATACACACGTATCTAAACTTTGAATCTGCTGCACTGTAGGAAGGACGAGTAAAATATTGTTTTGTTCAAGTGAAGAGGTAGTGATATTGGTGTGCTTTAAAACAAAGGTGAGGATCAAGCAGTTAGCTGGAAGAGGTGTGCTTCACAGTTCACATAGTTCACATAGTTCACATGACTGCACATCAAGTTTGCAAGGTCAGTTCATACTGTACCGGAACTAAGAGCAGCTTCTGTGAGAGTTCATAAACTGTACAGTAGTGCAAGGAGAGGAGAGAGAGGTTCTTACCTGCCAGTCCCACATACGCAAAGACGTAGCGGGTTTCAAGGCCGTCTCGGAGAGTCTGGATGGCACCATAGATTGGAGGTAGAATCAGAATCAGGTTACTCACAGTATTCCCTGGAGGACAAACAGCAGCATGTGTTAGTTCAAGCCAATAGCAAAACAAGCTGGTTATTCATTAAACTAACAAGACCAGAATTGTAACGCTGTGTTACTGTAGTTATGAGATCTACTGTAGAGATTCCATATTGAGTCACTGGGGTCTTTATAAAGTGTTTAGGTCTGTAAAAGACGTTGCATGAACTGAATAAGATCAAGTCTACTTCAGCAGTTTAGTTTCACTGTGGATGCATTTGCACTGAATTAATAGAAGTACTCAGTGCAGAAAACAATACTGTAAATTATTTTTAATTTATACTGAATTGCCTGGATTTGTAATGCATTACACCCACGTTGTATTATTTGTTAGTAGAAAGTGCAAGAGTTATTAAAGTAGTTCTGTTTATGGTCTAAACACTGATGTTTTTTCACTGTATATTATATATAAAAGTTTACCACAGTACTTCAGGATTTAACAGTTTATGCTGGGTTGCCTTGGGTTTTTTATATGCTTTACCAAAGCTCGCTTTTCTTTACAATACCTGCCTATTCTTTGTTACACTTTGCAATGCTTTTACTATGGGAAACTTTGATAAGGGTTGTATAGCTCACTTGTAACACCCCTAAAGACAATGTAAAGCATAATGAGGTCTGCAATACAGCAGCTTTGCACGTTTTAGTGCTTCAGCGTTGAGATTAGCAAAGCAGCACTCCTTTCCTGAATAACACCCTGAAGTTAGAACTTGATCATAAACTAATCGATTGTATTTGACATGGTTGTGTAGAAACTCCCCTGAACTGAATCGATTGTATTTGACGCTGTTCTGTAGAAACTCCCCTGAACTGAATCGATTGTATTTGACGCTGTTCTGTAGAAACTCCCCTGAACTGAATCGATTGTATTTGACGCTGTTCTGTAGAAACTCCCCTGAACTGAATCGATTGTATTTGACGCTGTTCTGTAGAAACTCCCCTGAACTGAATCGATTGTATTTGACGCTGTTCTGTAGAAACTCCCCTGAACTGAATCGATTGCATTTGACGCTGTTCTGTAGAAACTCCCCTGAACTGAATCGATTGCATTTGACGCTGTTCTGTAGAAACTCCCCTGAACTGAATCGATTGCATTTGACGCTGTTCTGTAGAAACTCCCCTGAACTGAATCGATTGCATTTGACGCTGTTCTGTAGAAACTCCCCTGAACTGAATCGATTGCATTTGACGCTGTTCTGTAGAAACTCCCCTGAACTGAATCGATTGCATTTGACGCTGTTCTGTAGAAACTCCCCTGAACTGAATCGATTGCATTTGACGCTGTTCTGTAGAAACTCCCCTGAACTGAATCGATTGCATTTGACGCTGTTCTGTAGAAACTCCCCTGAACTGAATCGATTGTATTTGACGCTGTTCTGTAGAAACTCCCCTGAACTGAATCGATTGTATTTGACGCGGTTCTGTAGAAACTCCCCTGAACTGAATCGATTGTATTTGACGCGGTTCTGTAGAAACTCCCCTGAACTGAATCGATTGTATTTGACGCGGTTCTGTAGAAACTCCCCTGAACTGAATCGATTGTATTTGACGCTGTTCTGTAGAAACTCCCCTGAACTGAATCGATTGTATTTGACGCGGTTCTGTAGAAACTCCCCTGAACTGAATCGATTGTATTTGACGCTGTTCCGTAGAAACTCCCCTGAACTGAATCGATTGTATTTGACGCTGTTCCGTAGAAACTCCCCTGAACTGAATCGATTGTATTTGACGCTGTTCTGTAGAAACTCCCCTGAACGGAGCTCATGAGCAGCAGGCCCTCTTGTGTGGTGAGGAAAAGGAACCCTTTCAACCCCCTCAGAAATAAAGCGGTTATTAGGGTTACATCATTCTCTTTAAATAGGAAACACAAGAAATCCAATAACGAGCCTTAAAAAGCCTTTATAAAACACTGGAACATTTCAACCAAATACTACAGCATACAGGCTGCTGGTCAAACAACAAAACACTTGCACAGCAGCCTCTATTGTACATTTGCTGGTGCTGAAAAATACAGACTGTCGATTGAAACAAACTGCAGCTGATTCATGAAAAATACAGACTGCCGATTGAAACAAAAACTGCAGAGTAGGCAACTTCTTTCTGATTCAGGCATTCCATCTGTAGTGAAGCCTTGCCTCGATCCTTTGTTGTCAAAAGAAGACAGACTCCTCCATTGATTAATACCTAGTAGAGGGTAATAAGGGGCTGTATATTTTAATTACACTGCACACACACACACACACTATCAGTGACTTGCTGTGCTGAAATGACCCCGCCATTGCTTTAAGCAGTAACTTGTTTTTATCAGCTTCCACGCTTCAGTGCAGTTTCCAGGGAACTGGATTAAATGAATCTGCATGCCATGAGACATGTCATTGTTTTCATTATGGTTTACCAATACACTGTAAAATCCTTCTCTGGAACAAACATGCCCAGAAGGGTAAAGTCAAATCTAACTCCTCTCCATCTTCAGGCTGGTTTAATCTGATAGTGCAGTCCAATCAAACAGAAATACAAATGCAGTTTTTAGATAAATATTTAAACCTAGCACAGTCTAACCCCACATGTGTGCCTGTTTTTAATCATCAGCACCCACCACACATTCATGTAAAAAATGTCTTCTTTTTCTTGCAAAACGGTTTGCTGAATACCCTCGAGCCAGTGATGACTGTAGAGGCGTGCACACGGTTCTGCTCGTGACGTAACACACAGGTCACGGCTACGTTTTGGAAATTTAGATTTTTAAATGAAAGACAACGGACTGAACCTCACTCACCACTTGCAAACTTTACAAATCAGTCTGATATAATGCAACACCCACATCAAATTGCGCTACTACTGCACTTCAAAAACAAACTACAAAAAAAAAACGCTACTACCCCTTTAACTGGAGTTGCGCGAGGAAGTCAGAAGTGCTGTGACACCTGTGCAAGTCCTGCATGTAACCTTTCTTTAGCCTGATCCAAAACAAGCAGCCATTTCACAACATGCACCAAACGCTACAGTGTGTTACATGGTTTCCCATTGTGTATATGAACAGAACTCATGTATATTAATGCCAACAAGGGTGCAGGACGGAGCACTCTGATCACAACGAGCTCCTGAACAAGAATGCGGACATTGTTTTGGGCGCAAGACATCTGCATGCACTGCACCTGGTCTCCGCTTCGCAGCGATATCATTTTAATTACAAGACAGCTGTATTAAAAACAATAACGTAATCCAATTCCAGGCTATAGGTGAACGCCACATGCACGTTGCAACCAGCCAGTCATTAACGTTTAAAAAGTTAATAATCGGTGGAGTGCTGCCGTTTGTTTCTGAACAGGCAGGCCTCGGTCAGTGAAAATCCGTGATATTTATTGCTGTTATCCCCGTGAACGCAATGGCTTTGTGGGGGTTCGCTTTCCCCCGTTTACTCACAGAATTCTGCGATGTAGAAGGAGACGCTGTAGTTCTCCTCACACCAGTCCAGGGTGGAGGTAGGCCGGCCCCAGTAACCGGGCCTGTCTGCTGCAGGAGCCATGATGGAAGAAAACAGAAAAGAGAGACAGGCAGCAGGAGCCGGGGGAGGGTGTGGCAGTCACCATGGAAACGGAGTGTTATTGCTAATGAAGCACGGCAACTGGCTCGACCTGTGAGTGCGCAGGTGAGAATGCACAGCGATTAACACTTTGTTTAATAGGGTTACGATGTTTCTGAACTTGAATCATTTGCATATGTAGATATTTCTGCAATATTTGTTGTGCTAAAGTGCCTAATAAGTAAGACAGTTACCAGAGCCGTAAAACCTTTTAAATCTACTAACAATGGAGTCAAGTTTCAATATAAATCGGCAAGCTTTGTTCAAAGTAAAGTTTTTATATCGCTTAAGAAGTTAAAACATGTATTCTGGTAGGTTACGCTGTATCAGGTATACACAGCACTCGAACAAACCTTTATTGTGGCTTTTTGCTTCCTTCAGGGATATTTATTTATTTCCCAATAATAATAATAATAATAATAATAATAATAATAATAATAATAATAATAATAATAATAATATTACTAAAATCACAAAAGAGTCAATGGAATCCCAGATGGCTGCGGCTCGGTAATGACACAGTGGGACAACAGCTGTGTGACATGATGAGAGAGCAGACAGGTTCAATACCCCCCTGCTTCTGCGCCTCGGTCTAATCATTCCTCCAAATGAGGAGCGAGCAGACAGGTCCAAAATCCCCCTGCTTCTGCACCTCGGTCTAATCATTCCTCCAAATGAGGAGCGAGCAGACAGGTCCAAAATCCCCCTGCTTCTGCACCTCGGTCTAATCATTCCTCCAAATGATGAGAGAGCAGACAGGTCCAATACCCCCCTGCTTCTGCACCTCGGTCTAATCATTCCTCCAAATGATGAGAGAACAGACAGGTCCAAAATCCCCCTGCTTCTGCACCTCGGTCTAATCATTCCTCCAAATGGAAATACGCAAACAGCACAGGTCGAGATTCCTTTTAGCGACCAAAAAAGGGGAGACCTTTATGTGCTGATTACGTCTATCTGTCTATCACACTACACTGTGAACATGATAACTGCATTGAGTTTGCACCTGTCTATCACACTACACTGTGATCATGATAACTGCATTGAGTTTGCACCTGTCTATCACACTACACTGTGATCATGATAACTGCATTGAGTTTGCACCTGTCTATCACACTACACTGTGATCATGATAACTGCATTGAGTTTGCACCTGTCTATCACACTACACTGTGATCATGATAACTGCATTGAGTTTGCACCTGTCTATCACACTACACTGTGATCATGATAACTGCATTGAGTTTGCACCTGTCTATCACACTACACTGTGATCATGATAACTGCATTGAGTTTGCACTTGTCTATCACACTACACTGTGATCATGATAACTGCATTGAGTTTGCACCTGTCTATCACACTACACTGTGATCATGATAACTGCATTGAGTTTGCACCTGTCTATCACACTACACTGTGATCATGATAACTGCATTGAGTTTGCACTTGTCTATCACACTACACTGTGATCATGATAACTGCATTGAGTTTGCACCTGTCTATCACACTACACTGTGATCATGATAACTGCATTGAGTTTGCACCTGTCTATCACACTACACTGTGATCATGATAACTGCATTGAGTTTGCACCTGTCTATCACACTACACTGTGATCATGATAACTGCATTGAGTTTGCACCTGTCTATCACACTACACTGTGATCATGATAACTGCATTGAGTTTGCACCTGTCTATCACACTACACTGTGATCATGATAACTGCATTGAGTTTGCACCTGTCTATCACACTACACTGTGATCATGATAACTGCATTGAGTTTGCACCTGTCTATCACACTACACTGTGATCATGATAACTGCATTGAGTTTGCACCTGTCTATCACACTACACGGTGATCATGATAACTGCATTGAGTTTGCACCTGTCTATCACACTACACTGTGATCATGATAACTGCATTGAGTTTGCACCTGTCTATCACACTACACGGTGATCATGATAACTGCATTGAGTTTGCACCTGTCTATCACACTACACTGTGATCATGATAACTGCATTGAGTTTGCACCTGTCTATCACACTACACTGTGATCATGATAACTGCATTGAGTTTGCACCTGTCTATCACACTACACTGTGATCATGATAACTGCATTGAGTTTGCACCTGTCTATCACACTACACTGTGATCATGATAACTGCATTGAGTTTGCACCTGTCTATCACACTACACTGTGATCATGATAACTGCATTGAGTTTGCACCTGTCTATCACACTACACTGTGATCATGATAACTGCATTGAGTTTGCACCTGTCTATCACACTACACTGTGATCATGATAACTGCATTGAGTTTGCACCTGTCTATCACACTACACTGTGATCATGATAACTGCATTGAGTTTGCACCTGTCTATCACACTACACTGTGATCATGATAACTGCATTGAGTTTGCACCTGTCTATCACACTACACTGTGATCATGATAACTGCATTGAGTTTGCACCTGTCTATCACACTACACTGTGATCATGATAACTGCATTAATCATACACTCTTAAGCCCCTTTCATACTGGCGCTCCTACCTGGGTCCCGACCCGGGTTCTGGCTGCAAGAGTCACAATTATGCATAGTGTGAAACCACGTACCTGGGTCGAACCCGGGTCAACCCGGATTGGCAGCGACCCACCTCAGGATGCGGGTCGACACGATTTGACCCGGGTCGAGCGAGACAAAATGCGTGATGGTCGTTCGCAAGCAGACGAAGTAACAAACAGCCACGCCTGCATGAAGGTTTCACTTCCGCAAGGAACGTTTCTGTTTATTCTGTTTATCCCTATTTCTGCTGATTAAGACTCTCCATGAGCTAGATTGCAGCAGGGGTGAAAAACATTTGCTCTAATCAACATTTTGGGCAGACGATTGCTGTTGAAAGCCTGACCGGATGAAAGGGTGGTCATGTGAACATTGCTGCTTAGGGCATTGTGTGCTTGTTTCTGTCGCAGTGTGAAAGCACGTCGCCGACCCGCATGACAGCGGGTCATGACCCGAGGAGGGCATGCCCGTGTGAAAGGGGCTTTAGACTCCTATAGACATTTCAGATTGCAAGTGTATATCTGTTACCTTTCAGATACTGTGTGATTGTGACATCCTTACGAGGACCTCTGTATGGGCACGCACTGGTATGAAGAGAGCAGGTCCACTAACATTAGCGTTCCTTCCTAACAAGATCCCCTTTTTATTTGACTCGAGCCGGCGTTCTGTAGCTCTCCTATTTAAAGGAGTGTTAACCAGGGCTTTGAAAACACTTTGATGTTAGCACAATTTTCAACATTTTATTGTGTCAAGATTTTTATTCTTGTTTTATAAAATCTAATATACCGTGTTTACTCGAATTCAAGTTGCATCCCCAAATATGGACACCAACCCCCCCAAAAAACCCTGAATGCAAGTCACATTAAACTCTTAATTAAAAAAATACCAGAATTAACGGTTACATTACTTTTAAATTTCTAGGTGCCAGCAGGGAACACTGTATCACTGTACATTAAAGCATCAGAGTACGTCATCTACTATATTACAAATGCAAATGAGAAAAGATAATATGTACAGAGTACAGAACAGTACTTTCAAATGCAAATGAGAAAAGATAATATGTACAGAGTACAGTCCAGTACTTTCAAATGCAAATGAGAAAAGATAATATGTACAGAGTACAGTCCAGTACTTTCAGTATTGAACGACAGTCGTTGCAGTTGATGGCAGCTGGGAAAGGGTAAATTACCTTGAACTTTATTTCAGTCTGCTTTGTTGTCCTTGTTTGTTTAATTTGGCTTCAAGCAAAATTAGTGCAAGACAGCAATGTGTAGTTCATTTAGGTTTGAGTCAGGACTTTGGAGTTTACACTAGTGGGGTTCCCGTAGTTAAACCAGGCACAGACCATAATAACAGTGAGTAAGTCAGAGAATCAGAGAGTGATGGAGAATCCGTCATTAAGCAGTACATACCTTAGTGTTCCTGTTTCCTGTGCTCCTCCAGATAGAGAAAGAAAGATATATAAATAAATGATTGTTCATTTTGAAACCGGACCTGCGTTGATCATTTCAACAAGTACTATATTGGTAATATTATAGTATTGCATACCCTTTCGATTGCGTCTCCATCTTCTGACACATCTCAGGTGACTCAGTTTCTCTTTTCTTCAGCAAACAAAACTACTTTTCTTTTAAAAGCTGCATTAACAAATGTTCATGAAGTCCGCTGGTGCTGTAGCGAGAGTGAAATCTGTAGGGGGCAGTACTGTGTACAGCTGGTCTTGTTCAAGCGCACCAAAATAATTGACATGCGCAAATGTAAATTGGTACCCTAACTAAAAACCTCGAATCCAAGTCGCTCCCCCAAATTTGAACTTTTATTTTGGCCACAAAAGTGCGACTTCAATGCTAGTATATATATATATATATATATATATATATATATATATATATATATATATATATATATATATATATATATATACTTGCTAGAACCGAAGTAATTGTATTTTATCTTGCTCTTAATTGTATTAATACTTGTACTGTGATGCTTGAAATGTATTTTTGTTTACAACTGTAAGTCGCCCTGGATAAGGGCGTCTGCTAAGAAATAAATAATAATAATATATATATATATAGAATGTGTGTATGTAATTGTTTCTTCCTGGTATCTAATCACTTCCTGTGCTGTAGGCGCACAGGAAGTGGTTTTATACCAGGAAGCAGTACCAACTTCTATTGCATGGCCTTTGAAATATGTGAATATTTGAAAATTGACGTGCAAAATACACCACATTAAGAGTCAATGTGATTTAGGTTTTCTGAGACCCATGTAAGCGGCTGCATGGTTTGTATTCATTAATCACACATGTTATACAGTAACCCTGTAACATACAAGCATGTGAGCCATTCATTAATCACACATGTTATACAGTAACCCTGTAACATACGAGCATGTGAGCCATTCATTAATCACACATGT
>NW_026708020.1:0-16072 GCF_902713425.1 Acipenser ruthenus
AACTTTATAAAACAACGTTAAAAATCGATGCCTCGCTACTCACCCAGTCTGCGGCAGCGAAGTTCACTGCCTCTGCAAAGTTGTACCCTTGGTTGAAGCCGCTGTGGTAAGCCCTGGGGAAGGTGATCACAAACTCCCCCGCACACTGATTGGTACGCACCACCTGGAAATGGAAGAGAGATAGGAGCGGGTTAGACCAACTGAGGAAAAGCAGAAAGGGAGGGGTGGGGGGGTGGGGGGAGAGAGTGAGTGTCTGTCTCTGTACTCACCGGAACCCCATCAGTATGTTGGGGTTCACGATGGTCTCAGTGTGTGTGTTTCTCTCTGTACTCACCGGCACCCCGTACCCCATCAGTATGTTGGGGTTCACGATGGTCTCAAGTGTGTGTGTTTCTCTCTGTACTCACCGGCACCCGTACCCCATCAGTATGTTGGGGTTCATGATGGTGACGAGCTGGTGCAGCAGGTCTGGCTGGCTTTCGAACAGTTCGGGGGTCAGCTTCTTCATCACCTCCTCCAGACGCTCCGCGACGAAGAGGGGACCCGTACCAGGTCTTGGGCTCCCCCCTGGAGAGAGAGAGGAGGAGGGGCTGGGGTTTAGACTCCGCAACACTTCAAAAGAAACAGCGAAACAAACCCAGACAGCTCTCTCTATCACCTAGGAGAGTAACAATATGCAGGTCCCGAGAAATGATCATTTAAGCATGGGACCGTTTTAAAATTTAGCACACTTGGGCTACATTCAGGGATCCGCCCTGGTGAACTACAGTGAGCCACACTGCTGCTTGCACCCCGATACAAACGATACAGACCTCCGTTCAGATACGATAGCTCCCCCCTCACCAGTGCAGGTAGTTGATGGAGTAGCTCTCCACTCTATCCCCTCTCCCCTCTCCTCTCTCCTCACCAGTGCAGGTAGTTGATGGAGTAGCTCTCCACTCTATCCCCTTTCCCCTCTCCCCTTTCCTCTCTCCTCACCAGTGCAGGTAGTTAATGGAGTAGCTCTCCACTCTATCCCCTCTCCCCTCTCCCCTCTCCCCTCCTCCCCTCACCAGTGCAGGTAGTTGATGGAGTAGCTCCAGTGGTCCTCGATGTGCCAGCAGAAGGTTGAGAAGACCATGCCCACGTAGAGCCAGGGCACCTTCATGCCCGAGATGTCAGCGTTGATGTGGCACAGCACAGACTGGTCCAGCACGGGCATGACATTCAGGTTCCACCCGCTGCGGGCGTACTCCTGAGAGTGAGAGAGCGAGAGAGAGAGAGAGAGCGAGAGAGAGAGCGAGCGAGAGAGAGCGAGCGAGAGAGAGCGAGCGAGAGAGAGCGAGAGATCAGCAATCCAGAATTAGTATGATCAATCACAAAGTGGTTCTCCTTACCATTCCCACACGCTGTTTATATTTGTATACTGTACTTCCACTGTAATACCACCATCATGCCAATAAATTACATTTGAATATGTCAAATAAAAATAACTCAAACTTCCTCCTCCTCCAGTACCAGCTCTCTCTCTCTCACCTCCTCCTCCTGTACCAGCTCCCTCCCTCCCTCTCCCCCCTCACCTCCTCCTGTACCAGAACACTCTCTCTCTCTCTCTCTCTCTCCCCCCTCACCTCCTCCTCCTGTACAGCTCCCTCCCTCCCTCTCCCCCCTCACCTCCTCCTGTACCAGAACACTCTCTCTCTCTCCTCTCTCCTCCTCTCTCTCCCCCCTCACCATCCTCCTCCAGTACCAGCTCTCCCTCTCCCCCCCCCTCCTCCAGTGCCAACTCCCTCTCTCCCTCTCCCCCCCTCACCTCTTCCTCCGGTACCAGCTCCCTCTCTCCCTCCCCCCCCCCCCCCCCCCTCCTCCTCCAGTGCCAGCTCCCTCTCTCCCTCTCCCCCCCCTCACCTCCTCCTCCGGTGCCAGCTCCCTCTCTCTCTCTCCCCCCCTCACCTCCTCCTCCAGTGGCAGCTCCCTCCCTCCCCCCCCCCCCCTCACCTCCTCCTCCGGTGCCAGCTCCCTCTCTCCCTCTCCCCCCCTCTCTCCTCCTCCTCCTCCAGTACCAGCTCCCTCTCTCTCCCTCTCCCCCCCTCACCTCCTCCTCCGGTGCCAGCTCCCTCTCTCCCTCTCCCCCCCTCACCTCCTCCTCCAGTGGCAGCTCCCTCCCTCCCCCCCCCCCCCCCCCTCACCTCCTCCGGTGCCAGCTCCCTCTCTCCCCCCCCCCCCTCACCTCCTCCTCCAGTACCAGCTCCTCTCTCCCTCTCCCCCCCTCACCTCCTCCTCCGGTGCCAGCTCCCTCTCTCCCTCTCCCCCCCTCACCTCCTCCTCCGGTGCCAGCTCCCTCTCTCCCTCTCTCCCTCTCCCCCCCTCACCTCCTCCTCCAGTACCAGCTCCCTCTCCCCCCCCCCCCCTCACCTCCTCCTGTACCAGAACACTCTCTCTCTCTCTCTCTCTCTCTCTCTCTCTCTCTCTCTCTCTCCCCCCTCACCTCCTCCTCCAGTACCAGCTCTCCCTCTCCCCCCCTCCTCCAGTGCCAACTCCCTCTCCCCCCCCTCACCTCTTCCTCCGGTACCAGCTCCCTCTCTCCCTCCCCCCCCCCCCCCTCCTCCTCCAGTGCCAGCTCCCTCTCTCCCTCTCCCCCCCCTCACCTCCTCCTCGGTGCCAGCTCCCTCTCTCTCTCTCCCCCCTCACCTCCTCCTCCAGTGGCAGCTCCCTCCCTCCCCCCCCCCCTCACCTCCTCCTCCTCCAGTACCAGCTCCCTCTCTCCCTCTCCCCCCCTCACCTCCTCCTCCGGTGCCAGCTCCCTCTCTCCCTCTCCCCCCCTCACCTCCTCCTCCAGTGGCAGCTCCCTCCCTCCCCCCCCCCCCCCTCACCTCCTCCTCCGGTGCCAGCTCCTCTCTCCCCCACCCCCTCACCTCCTCCTCCAGTACCAGCTCCCTCTCTCCCTCTCCCCCCCTCACCTCCTCCTCCGGTGCCAGCTCCCTCCCCCCCCCCCCCCCCCTCACCTCCTCCTCCGGTGCCAGCTCCCTCTCTCCCTCTCCCCCCCTCACCTCCTCCTCCAGTACCAGCTCCCTCTCTCCCCCCCCCCCCTCACCTCCTCCTCCGGTGCCAGCTCTCTCTCTCTCGCTCCCTCTCTCCCTCTCCCCCCCTCACCTCCTCCTCCGGTGCCAGCTCCCTCTCTCCCTCTCCCCCCCTCACCTCCTCCTCCGGTGCCAGCTCCCTCTTCCCGTTTTTCATCGGGAATCCGCTGCCGAAGTCCTTGGAGTGGATGTCGGCTCCGTACTCCACCGTGACGTCCTCCTCGATACTGCTAACCAGCCGCCAGAACTCCTTCTCCACCAGCTCCGTGGGGACCATCTGCAAGAGCAGAGACACAGGGTGACTATACAGAGATACACACGGAGCACTGACACAGAGACACAGGGTGACTATACAGAGATACACACAGAGCACTGACACAGAGACACAGGGTGACTATACAGAGATACACACGGAGCACTGACACAGAGATACAGGATGACTATACAGAGATACACACAGAGCACTGACACAGAGACACAGGATGACTATACAGAGATACACACAGAGCACTGACACAGAGATACACACAGAGACACAGGGTGAATACACAGAGACACAGGGTGAATACACAGAGACACAGGGTGAATACACAGAGACACAGGGTGAATTCACAGAGACACAGGGTGAATTCACAGAGACATACACAGAGACACAGGGTGAATACACAGAGACACACACAGAGACACAGGGTGAATACACAGAGACACAGGGTGAATTCACAGAGACACACAGAGACACAGGGTGAATACACAGAGACACACAGAGACACAGGGTGAATTCACAGAGACACAGGGTGAATACACAGAGACACACACAGAGACACAGGGTGAATACACAGAGACACACAGAGACACAGGGTGAATACACAGAGACACACAGAGACACAGGGTGAATTCACAGAGACACAGGGTGAATTCACAGAGACACAGGGTGAATACACAGAGACACACACAGAGACACAGGGTGAATTCACAGAGACACACACAGAGACACAGGGTGAATACACAGAGACACAGGGTGAATACACAGAGACACACACAGAGACACAGGGTGAATACACAGAGACACAGGGTGAATACACAGAGACACACACAGAGACACACAGAGCACGGACACAGGGTGAATACACAGAGAGACAGCACTGACAGGCACACTCACGTGGACGGGCATGTTGAAGTAATCCGCCTTGAAGGCGTCGGCCATCTCCCCGAAGCTCTGCAGCGTGTACTCCCGAGTCGCCTGCTCAAACCCAAACGCCTCGGCAGGGCGGGTGCACTCCTGAGAGGGGAGGAGAGAGAGAAGAGGGGGTTACTTATGAGAGAGAGAGCGGAGAGGCAGAGAGAGAGAGAGAGAGAGAGAGAGAGAGAGAGGGGTTACTTATGAGAGGAGAGAGAGGCAGAGAGAGAGGGGTTACTTATGAGAGGAGAGAGAGGCAGAGAGAGAGAAGAGAGGCAGAGAGAGAGGGCAGGAGGCAGAAGGTGTGGTAGTGTAGGGTTGTGTATAGCTAGGGGTAGGGTGTAGGGTTAGGGGTAGGGTAGTGTTAGGGAGGGTTGGGTATGGTTAGGGGTAGGGTGTAGGGTTAGTGGTAGGGTAGTGTTAGGGGTAGGGTTGGGTATGGTTAGGGGTAGGGTTGGGTATGGTTAGGGGTAGGGGATAGGGTGTAGGGTTAGTGGTAGGGTGGTCCTCACCTCAGCCACACACTTGGGGCAGCGCCAGTCCCCCTTGGGGGTCTCGGAGAGAGGGGGCAGGAGGCAGAAGGTGTGGTAGTTGTCGTCACAGCCGTCACACAGCAGCAGCTTGTCATCTTCATCCCCGCGAGCGCACATGCGACACACGAAGGAGTCCACCTGACACACACGCACACGCACACACAAGCACGTCAGCGGCTTCCACAGAAATCTTTGTGTGAGAGCGTATATTGTATAGTGTGTGTCTCTCTGATTGTCTCAGTGTCACTCACGGTCTGTGTGTTGCTCTGGTTGTGTCTCTCAGTGTCACTCACGGTCTGTGTGTTGCTCTGGTTGTGTCTCTCAGTGTCACTCACGGTCTGTGTGTTGCTCTGGTTGTGTCTCTCAGTGTCACTCACGATCTGTGTGTTGCTCTGGTTGTGTCTCTCAGTGTCACTCACGGTCTGTGTGTTGCTCTGGTTGTGTCTCAGTGTCTCTCACGGTCTGTGTGTTGCTCTGGTTGTGTCTCTCAGTGTCACTCACGATCTGTGTGTTGCTCTGGTTGTGTCTCAGTGTCTCTCACGGTCTGTGTGTTGCTCTGGTTGTGTCTCTCAGTGTCACTCACGATCTGTGTGTTGCTCTGGTTGTGTCTCAGTGTCACTCACGGTCTGTGTGTTGCTCTGGTTGTGTCTCAGTGTCTCTCACGGTCTGTGTGTTGCTCTGGTTGTGTCTCTCAGTGTCACTCACGGTCTGTGTGTTGCTCTGGTTGTGTCTCAGTGTCACTCACGGTCTGTGTGTTGCTCTGGTTGTGTCTCAGTGTCACTCACGATCTGTGTGTTGCTCTGGTTGTGTGTGTCTCAGTGTCACTCACGATCTGTGTGTTGCTCTGGTTGTGTCGCAGCCGCATGGTCATCTTGGTGCAGGGCTCCTCCTGGCTGGGGCTCTCTGGCTTCACGTCGGGGTGCAAGGAATCCCCCGAGGGCTTGAGGTCCCCGTCGGGACCCGGGGGAGGGGAGAGGGGCTCTGCCTTCACCCCCACACTGTCCTTCACCACCACAGTCTGAGGGAGCTCGTCTGAGACAGGGAGGGAGGGAGAGATCTCAAAATACAGAAGTGTGGCTCAGCTGTGTTTGGAGAGAGACAGCTCCACACACACACACACACAAACAGATTCCAGACACTCAACAGCTTGAGCCAAGGAATGTCCCAACCAAGTTTCACTGCACCTGTACCTTTCTTCCTCAGGGCCTTGTCTCGCGGCACCAGTCCCAGACCCATCATCTTGGGCCCGGCTCCGTAGATCTGCAGCTTCTTCAGCTCAGGATTCTTCTCAATGTCTTCCTCAGTGGGCTCGGGCTGCAGGAGAGAGGGGGGAGAGGGGGGTCGGCTATATGGTCTAAAGACAGTTCTGGCGGTACAGCGAGCGCTCAGTTCGGGGGTACTCACGTCAGGCTGCAGTCGGTTGGCCCTGCGCCCCAGGTTGATGATTTTGGAGGGGGGTACAGACTGCCTCAGGGGGATGCTGTGGGGTTTGTACTCCTTATCTTTCTCTTCACTGTCGTACAGCTGCCTGGACTTTAACTGCTACAGAACGAGAGAAGGGCAGAGAGAAATAAACAGATATAAAATGCGTTAAAGGCTATAAATGCATTCAAAAGAAAAAGCATGGTCGGGCTTTCTAAACCATAAAGAGTCGATTTGGCAAAACCAAAATACCAATACAAATTTGGCTCAAAATTTTCAACTATACAGCAGTGCCTTGTAAACCCCCAAATACAAAAAGTGGGTGAACAGCCCAACAGAAATCTTACAATTGGAATTTTGCAAAAAATATCCTGCAGGTTCACAGAAACGCCCCCAATAACGCCTGCAGACTGCAGAGAGAGAGGAGAGAGACTGAGGAGAGAGACTGCAGAGAGAGAGAGAGAGAGAGAGACTGCAGAGAGAGAGAGAGAGAGAAAGAGAGAGAGAGGGAGAGACTGCAGAGAGAGAGACTGCAGAGAGAGAGAGAGAGAGAAAGAAAGAGAGAGGGAGAGACTGCAGAGAGAGAGAGGGAGAGACTGCAGAGAGAGAGAGAGAGACTGCAGGCAGAGAGAGAGAGAGAGAGCTACACACAGTCTCCTATACACCTTCAGAGGAGACGTCAAACAAACGAGCTCCTATTGGAAGTGACTCTGCAGCAGCAGCAGCAGTTGCTGATGAAGCAGAGTTCACCCTCCAGGTCTCCAAGTTTCTAAATGACTCATCAATAATACACTGTTATCACCACAGACCTAACACAGTCCAGTACACTGCTGTGATGAATACAAAGACACACTATTGATATCTACACACACACACACTGTCAGAATATAAATGCATCCTTTTCAGTCAGTGTGTGTGATTGGGGTGTAGGGGTGTTACCGTGAGGTTGCCCCCCGACTGGAACATCTCGAAGGGGTACACGATCCTCTCGTAGTGAGAGCGCAGCAGGGAGCCGATGTTCTTGCCAGGGGGGTACCCCAATCTCTGAGCCACTCGCACCCAGCGTCGCTCCTTACAGACCGTCTCGTAGCCTCCCTCCTCCATCACTATCTGAGAACAGAGAGAGGGGAGAGGGGGAAAGGGGAGATTCTTTCAGTGTTTCTATTGAAGACGCTGAGAAAGACTTCTAGTGGAAACTGCCATTGAATTTATGAAGTTTCTTTCAGTGTTTCTATTGAAGACGCTGAGAAAGACTTCTAGTGGAAACGTTTGCCATTGAATTTATAAAGTTTCTTTCAGTGTTTCTATTGAAGACGCTGAGAAAGACTTCTAGTGGAAACGTTTGCCATTGAATTTATAAAGTTTCTTTCAGTGTTTCTATTGAAGACGCTGAGAAAGACTTCTAGTGGAAACGTTTGCCGTTGAATTTATGAAGTTTCTTTCAGTGTTTCTATTGAAGACGCTGAGAAAGACTTCTAGTGGAAATGTTTGCCATTGAATGTATTCAGTATTTAGTCTCTCTCTCCACACCTTGCCCAGGCTGTAGAGGTCCAGGATGCGTCTCTCAATATTGGGGATCTTCAGAGAGGATCCCTGGATCTCCCAGAACTTCGCAATGCGGTCCAGATAGTTCAGCTTCACACGAGTCTCAGCCTAGAAAGGGAGAGAAGAAAAATGTGTTTTTTAATTATTGAGTCATTTAGCAGACGCTTTTATCCAGAGCGACTCACAGAGACTAGAGGGGGTGAACTCTGCATCAACAACAACTGCTGCTGCTGCTGCTGCTGCAGAGTCACTTCCAATAGGAGCTTGTTTGTTTGACGTCTCATCCGAAGGACGGAGCACAAGGAGGTGAAGTGACTTGCTCAGGGTCACACACACACACACGTATAGTCCAGTCACAGTGAGCAGGGTTAGCTGTACAGTCCAGTCACAGTGAGCAGGGTTAGCTGTACAGTCCAGTCACAGTGAGCAGGGTTAGCTGTATAGTCCAGCAGTCACAGTGAGCAGGGTTAGCTGTACAGTCCAGTCACAGTGAGCAGGGTTAGCTGTATAGTCCAGTCACAGGGAGCAGGGTTAGCTGTACAGTCCAGTCACAGTGAGCAGGGTTAGCTGTACAGTCCAGTCACAGTGAGCAGGGTTAGCTGTATAGTCCAGTCACAGTGAGCAAGGTTAGCTGTATAGTCCAGTCACAGTGAGCAGGGTTAGCTGTACAGTCCAGTCACAGTGAGCAGGGTTAGCTGTATAGTCCAGTCACAGTGAGCAGGGTTAGCTGTACAGTCCAGTCACAGTGAGCAGGGTTAGCTGTATAGTCCAGTCACAGTGAGCAGGGTTAGCTGTATAGTCCAGTCACAGTGAGCAGGGTTAGCTGTACAGTCCAGTCACAGTGAGCAGGGTTAGCTGTATAGTCCAGTCACAGTGAGCAGGGTTAGCTGTACAGTCCAATCACACACACTCACCTCCAGCTCATTGAGTCTCTGAATTCGGGGAGTAAACCTGAAGTTATCCACATCCACTGCAAAGGGGGGCTGCCAGTCCTGAGAGAGAGAGAGGTTTTAGACATCCTCACAAAGTTCTGATCTAGTGTCTAACACTGGCACTGCCTGCTGTGTGCTGGGCAGAGCCTCGCTGTGCTGTCCTGTACACAGGACCACGCTGTCAAACCCTAATATAAAACCCTGGACAGAACTACAGCAGCTACCCAACATGGTGTCAATATAAAGTGCTGATCTAGCGCGCTGGGCAGAGCCTCGCTGTGCTGTCCTGTACACAGGACCACGCTGTCAAACCCTAATATAAAACCCTGGACAGAACTACAGCAGCTACCCAACATGGTGTCTATATAAAGTGCTGATCTAGTGTGCTGGGCAGAGCCTCGCTGTGTGCTGGACAGAGCCTCGCTGTGCTGTCCTGTACACAGGACCACGCTGTCAAACCCTAATATAAAACCCTGGACAGAACTACAGCAGCTACCCAACATGGTGTCTATATAAAGTGCTGATCTAGTGCATTGGGCAGAGCCTCGCTGTGTGCTGGGCAGAGCCTCGCTGTGCTGTCCTGTACACAGGACCACGCTGTCAAACCCTAATATAAAACCCTGGACAGAACTACAGCAGCTACCCAACATGGTGTCTATATAAAGTGCTGATCTAGTGCGCTGGGCAGAGCCTCGCTGTGCTGTCCTGTACACAGGACCACGCTGTCAAACCCTAATATAAAACCCTGGACAGAACTACAGCAGCTACCCAACATGGTGTCAATATAAAGTGCTGATCTAGCGCGCTGGGCAGAGCCTCGCTGTGCTGTCCTGTACACAGGACCACGCTGTCAAACCCTAATATAAAACCCTGGACAGAACTACAGCAGCTACCCAACATGGTGTCTATATAAAGTGCTGATCTAGTGTGCTGGGCAGAGCCTCGCTGTGTGCTGGACAGAGCCTCGCTGTGCTGTCCTGTACACAGGACCACGCTGTCAAACCCTAATATAAAACCCTGGACAGAACTACAGCAGCTACCCAACATGGTGTCTATATAAAGTGCTGATCTAGTGCATTGGGCAGAGCCTCGCTGTGTGCTGGGCAGAGCCTCGCTGTGCTGTCCTGTACACAGGACCACGCTGTCAAACCCTAATATAAAACCCTGGACAGAACTACAGCAGCTACCCAACATGGTGTCTATATAAAGTGCTGATCTAGTGCGCTGGGCAGAGCCTCGCTGTGCTGTCCTGTACACAGGACCACGCTGTCAAACCCTAATATAAAACCCTGGACAGAACTACAGCAGCTACCCAACATGGTGTCAATATAAAGTGCTGATCTAGCGCGCTGGGCAGAGCCTCGCTGTGCTGTCCTGTACACAGGACCACGCTGTCAAACCCTAATATAAAACCCTGGACAGAACTACAGCAGCTACCCAACATGGTGTCTATATAAAGTGCTGATCTAGTGTGCTGGGCAGAGCCTCGCTGTGTGCTGGACAGAGCCTCGCTGTGCTGTCCTGTACACAGGACCACGCTGTCAAACCCTAATATAAAACCCTGGACAGAACTACAGCAGCTACCCAACATGGTGTCTATATAAAGTGCTGATCTAGTGCATTGGGCAGAGCCTCGCTGTGTGCTGGGCAGAGCCTCGCTGTGCTGTCCTGTACACAGGACCACGCTGTCAAACCCTAATATAAAACCCTGGACAGAACTACAGCAGCTACCCAACATGGTGTCTATATAAAGTGCTGATCTAGTGCGCTGGGCAGAGCCTCGCTGTGCTGTCCTGTACACAGGACCACGCTGTCAAACCCTAATATAAAACCCTGGACAGAACTACAGCAGCTACCCAACATGGTGTCAATATAAAGTGCTGATCTAGCGCGCTGGGCAGAGCCTCGCTGTGCTGTCCTGTACACAGGACCACGCTGTCAAACCCTAATATAAAACCCTGGACAGAACTACAGCAGCTACCCAACATGGTGTCTATATAAAGTGCTGATCTAGTGTGCTGGGCAGAGCCTCGCTGTGTGCTGGGCAGAGCCTCGCTGTGCTGTCCTGTACACAGGACCACGCTGTCAAACCCTAATATAAAACCCTGGACAGAACTACAGCAGCTACCCAACATGGTGTCTATATAAAGTGCTGATCTAGTGCGCTGGGCAGAGCCTCGCTGTGTGCTGGGCAGAGCCTCGCTGTGCTCTGGGCAGAGCCTCGCTGTGCGCTGGGCAGAGGAGTGGGACCACGCTGTCAAACCCAACAGAACTACAGCAGCCCACTTCAAATATATAGAATAGTGCCTGTAAGTTCTGAAGCCCGTTAACTTCAATTACATATTATATTTATAGCCAATTAAAATAAATACTACGAGTAGATTCAGACACAACCCTGGATTCAAGATGAATAATACTATTAATATGCTAACAGAATCCGGATTTACACATCGTAATAATCAAAATCATAATGAATAGTCTCCTTGTACCATCTCTAAATGCGAGTCAAATGAGATGCATTCATTAATGGATTACATAAACCCTTTGCGATCTTACCGCCGGTGGTCTGATCTTGCAGATCCCGGATTTCTCTGCGATGGGGCGGATTTTGGCGATGTACCCCAGCGGGTCTGAGAATTCATCCCGGGTCGGTTCGAAGACGGGACACTCCGGGGGCGGCACGAACTCGTCCGACTCCATCGTGACACTCAAATCAAACCGAGCTCCTGGAAAACGGGTAACTGTTGTAATTAGACATGGGGGGGGTAAGGCTGCACAGTTTTAAATCTCTGAGTTGTCCTTCTCCGTCCTAAACAAACGGAAGCAGCGGACGGACCGACTCCCCCACTCCCAAAATCACAATAGAAACAGATCTGTTTTAAACCCAGCCCATTTCAACAACCCCCCCCCCCCCCCCCCCCCTTTGTATATATAATCCAAAAAAAAAAAAAGTCAGTGTCGCCCCCAACTGGCTACTGTGGGAGTCTGCAACTGACGCCTTTATCGTGTCTATTTCTTTAAAAAAAGCTGCTTCGTTATAAAGTCTTGTAATTGTGGATACAGTACACCTGGGTTTAATGCACAGCAAGAAATTAGGTCAGCACTCCTTTCAAAAACCGTTTACACCTTGCAAAACAGCAGATTGGATTCAGTTATTTCTTTCCAATATAATAATTCCAGATGTCACGTTTTGGAATACAGAAATGTATTATTATTATTATTATTATTATTATTATTAAAGTATCTGTGGCCAATCCAAATTAAATTCTAATAAAAATAAAGTCCACAGAAATACCCAGGGGTCAGGTTTCAATCCTCTAGTTTTTGCTTTGTAGATAATCTTCTCGGACCCCGAGTTAAGAAATACAGCAGCTCCCGGATTAATAAAACACATTTACACAGTGTTGATACCCGGTTTAATTATATATTTATCGTGGCTTCAAATGCGCCTCTCGATTTATACTAGTTTTTATTTTAACACAACCTTAGATCAGGGTAATGAAATACAAATAAGCCGAGGACACCGGGTCTGGGGGTCTGTGTTTACTTCTATCGCCAGTGTCGAAATGCTTTTAAAATGTGTTATTTATTTATTTATTTTATTTTTTATATCAAGTCTTTGAAGAAAGTTAAGTTCGTGTGGGTTTGTTTACCTTTCGGGTTGCCTCTCTCTCTCTCTCTCTCTGATGACAGACGGGACGTGAATTTAAAAAAAAGAAAACGGTTTCCACAGACAAACACGTCTTTTATTTCGCTTGAAGAGAAACGAAGCAGATCCCTTATAATTATAATAATTATTATGGTGATTTTTACTCGACTGTACCCGGGGTCTCGTCTCTCTCTCTCTCTCTCTGTGTCAAACGCACCAAAAAGACCTTAAAAAAAACCCCCACCGGTCGTCCGGTTTGGTTTTATAAATTGTATAGATATATTTTCATTCCATCGTTTTCATTTGGAGACCTCTCTCAGAAACGGTGAGTAAATTGTATTATTATGAAGAAAACCAAAAAAAAAAAACCAAAACAACGCCTCCGTTTCCTCTCCGTCTCTCTCTCTCAGTTTCTCGGTTCACCCCGCCGTAGTCCCGCAGACGGAGTTCGAGGTGTGCTGTATTAGATAACGTTTCGCTGCGTGTTTTTTTTCTTCTTCATTATTAGTATTTAATAGTTTTTTAATCGGCTTTTCTTCTTTATGATTCCTCTCCTCCGCTGCGCTGCCGTTGCCGAGCGGCCATCTTGATTCCATCACTGCCCCTGCGGCGGCTTTGCCAATGCCAGGCGTCCCTCCGCGCAGGCAAGCAGTGCCCCCTTCTCCGCCTCCTGGCTCCTTCACCCCCGAAAACAAACCCCGACAGCCCGGCTCGGCGACTTGTCTTCTCTTCAGAGGGCTGAAAACTTCGGTGACGGCAATCTTTTTTTTTTTATGTTTGAAGTGAAAGATGTAAACGTGACGCGCAGTGATACGCGCACACAGGCTCTGACGGTGGAAGGAAGGACCGGCAGCTTGGAGCGTCGTTGCCCTCCTGCGTGCTGACGTCACGGCGCAATTGTTCTGCGCTCTCTGACGCCCCCAAGCGGCCGAGAGACAGATAGCACGACTTGCTCTATTAAAATCTATTATTATTATTATTATTTATTTCTTAGCAGACGCCCTTATCCAGGGCGACTTACAGTCGTAAGCAAATACATTTCAAGTGTTACAGTACAAGTAATAATACAATTAAGAGCTGTATTACAGAATAATACAGATCAGTGAGTCCGGCAGTCGAGACCGAAATATGGATTTCTTAAGAGAGCTGTATAAATTGATCAATTATTTTCGTCTCGTTTTAAAGGAATGTTTAATAGATTTTTCCACAGTTGCGTAGGTGGGACGCGAACCCGGGACCTACCGCTCTGAAGGGCTGATAGCGATGTACAGAACAGCCAGACTCCCTTGCTGGAGGTGCTAGCTGGCTTGGGTCTTCATATCTGATTGCATGACCTACCAGACAACCCCTACCGCCGTGCACGCTGTGAGGAGCGAGCGGTTTCTATACATCGCTGTGCATTAAAACAGTTGCTTTAATGAGTTTTGCAAAAAAAAAAATGAGAGAGAGAGAGAGTGCATGTTTCCTTTTGTAACAAAAATATATACTTATCATGCAAATCCATATCTGAGGAAAAAAATATCTGCAGTCACTTGATCATGCAGGTCGGTCATTTTGAACCTCCAGCAGCAGCGAGGCAGCTCTGAGCTCGACTCGCTACCGGGAAGCGCTCTCTGCGTGCAGCTCGTTCAATAGAAAGCGCCACGGTACCCTGTGGAGCGATCTCTGCAGAGTGAATTTAAATCGATCAGCGGAAAAAATTCTCACTCTGAGAGGCTTCACTTACCGGTATTTATTTATATATTCATTATAGTCCTCTGGCACCATCTTGTGGGGAGAGTTCGGCACTGCATCGTATTGCGACTATCGGTGATGCGAGTAAAGTTAAATCTCAGCATAGCTGTTATGTTGAACTTGACAAACAACTTTAATTACAAAGAGATTTTTAAAACCATATCCGGCAAGACTGTGTCCTGGTCAGTATTCAAACACATCTTTCATATACAAAAAATACAATAAAAACGAGTGTTTTTTTTTTTCACAACAAGAACATTTTTTTATATACATATAATCTCAGAAGCATTAAATATTCACATTATTTATTTTCTTTATATATACAAATCCCTTATATAGTTTTCATATATATATATATTCTGTAATAATAATAATAATAATAATTTTAATAATAATAGTTCCTCTCACATGTAGAATTTTATAACAATTTGTTTCTCTTTTTTTGCTTCACATTAACAATACAAAAATAAAAACAAATGGTTCAGCCCAGACACCACCGTTAGACACACGCACACCCTCCTGAAGCATGGAGACATGGTACAGTCCATTTCATAGTCACTATTCCTGGCTGTATAAACGCTATAATAAATACAGCCGGGTCTGTACAGATTATATATATATATATATATATCTCTCTCCCAGTCCCCTCAGCTCTAACCACTAGACTGGACCACACTGCTTCCCTGCCTCCCTCCCAGTCCCTCAGCTCTGACCCTAACCCTCTCTCCCCTCCCTCTCTCCCAGTCCAATCATTTATTATATATATATATACACATATAATGTATCTGTCGTGAAATAAACCACATCAAAGCAAATTCAAACCCACAGCGACGCGGTGCGATTGATGAGGGTCATTATTCTGTGCAAAACCACAAACCTTCATCCAACGTTTTCCTCAAAATCAGCATCATCTCGGCAATAATAATAATAGATTAATAAAATATATATATAGTACATAACATCGCTAGAAATATCATAATAATAACCCCAGTAATATTTCACAAAGTAACCACACGCATTTCTAGTCCCCCAATACAATCCATTTTTGAGAATTATACACACACACATATATATATATATATATATATATATATATATATATATATATATATATATAATATTTACAATTTTTCAGCAGTAACAGTTAATTTCTTTTCAATAATAATAATAATAATAATAATAATAATAATAATAATTTGAATGACGATGGTATCCTTTGCAGTAATAATAACACTGATTTGTTTTGCATGCTCACAAATTCAAATGTAAACCCTTTTTTATTCCTCGAGTGATGATTCTCTGATCCTGACACCTCCACAGAAAGCAGTAACAAAGTCCAATACATCTCCATCCCCTGCAGCGATAGATTCCGATAGTGTGCAATCTCGCCTCCTCACAATGCAAGCGGGACCAGAATCGATAAGGAGGCTCGGGGGTCCAGCGGTTAGAGAAAAGGGGTCTCCATACCAGGAGGTTCAAATCCCGGCTCAGCCACTGACTCCCTGTGTGTGTGCGTGCGTGCGTGACCCTGAGCAAGTCACTTCACCTCCTTGTGCTCCGTCCTTGGAAGTCTATTGGAAGTGACTCTGCAGCAGCAGTTGATGATGATGCAGAGTTCACCCTCCTAGTCTCTGCGAGTCGCTTTGGATAAAAGCGTCTGCTGAATGACGGATTCGTAAAAATGTTATAACAAATATCTCTACTTCCTAATACATACGCCATTGATGACTACTTTAATCATGACACAGAACTGTTCAGGGTTTTATAGTTCCTCTGGTTACTGACAACATTGTAATTTATATATATATATATATATATATATATATATATATATATATATATATATATATATATATATATATATAGAGGGTCAAAAGAAACTTATGCATAATTAACCTAATTAGTGAGACAGCTGATTGGACGTTGATCGGAGTTATTTGAATTGCAAGCTTGAATCAAAGCAATAAAGAAAATCACAGAAAAAAAACAACATGCCACGTCTGTCCAGAGAGCAGCGCCTT
>NW_026708021.1:0-16024 GCF_902713425.1 Acipenser ruthenus
AAAACCCAGAAGTACAACTACTTTACACTGTTAAATGAAAGACGTGTCCTCTGCAAACAAACACAGAGAAATCTCTACACAGGACTAATGCAAACACACACACAAACACAGAGAAATATTTACACAGGACTAATGCAAACACACACACAAACACAGAGACATATCTACACAGGAGTAATGCAAACACACACACACAAACACAGAGACATATCTATACAGGAGTAATGCAAACACACACACAAACACAGAGACATATCTACACATGACTAATGCAAACACACACACAAACACAGAGAAATATTTACACAGGACTAATGCAAACACACACTCACAAACACAGAGACATATCTACACAGGAGTAATGCAAACACACACACAAACACAGAGACATATCTACACAGGAGTAATGCAACACACACACTCAAACACAGAGACATATCTACACAGGACTAATGCAAACACACACAAACACAGAGACATATCTACACAGGAGTAATGCAAACACAGAGACAAACACAGAGACATATCTACACAGGGCTAATGCAAACACACACACAAACACAGAGACATATCTACACAGGAGTAATGCAAACACAGAGACAAACACAGAGACATATCTACACAGGGCTAATGCAAACACACACACAAACACAGAGACATATCTACACATGACTAATGCAAACACACACTCACAAACACAGAAACATATCTACACAGGACTAATGCAAACACACACACAAACACAGAGAAATATTTACACAGGACTAATGCAAACACACACACAAACACAGAGACAGATGTACACAGATTTCCAGAGCATAGCGTTTCTTTCTCCAGCAGCTCCATGCTTATTTCTGTCTCCATCGCTTCTGCTCCAAGCAGGGCTTAGAAAACTAGATGAATGCAAGAAAACCTTTAGAATTTCCCATAATACCTCTGGACCAAAAAATATTAGCATGAGAGCTTGAGTTCCTCTTTTTCTAATGATAAACACAACACTTAGGCTAGTGAAATGTTCAATATGTATAGTGAATGTATTAAGATACATTTCATGCAAGTAACACTGAAATCCAACTTAAAAATAATATCACAAACACATCAAGTTAAATCCTATTACAGTAGAGTCTTGTTAACTGCATAGTTCCTATGGTAACAATTTTATGCAATTACCAGCACATTAAATTAGTAACATATACAGTTTAATGCATTTAATTATATACCTGATAATTGCATACCATTGTGAAGTACATTACTTTTGAAAAGGTGTTTTCCTTATTCTGGTTAAATGAAAAGGTGTGTTCCTTAATCTGGGTTAATGCATTAAACTGTGAGGCATATGGGGTATGCATTTCACATCTACCTCGTGTGCATTTTCATAGGAAATGTGCTTCACTTTTTTAGTTAACAGGAATATGCAATTAATTGCAATGCACTGTACTTGTATAATAATTTAAGCCTCTAAAATGAACCTACAGTAATATTATATTGACACACCCATGGCTACATTGTAAAAATAAATGCATCTGTAAATGCATTTGGAGGGAAAACCTGTGATCTGACAGCACTGGCTGGAATGCACCCGACCGCAGGTGTTGCTCATAATAATTCTATTATAATGAGTTCAATCAAGCCTGACAGTCAGTGATAACCCCTACACAGCGCCTAACCGTCATAGTAATTACATTAAAAAAGACCTTTTAAACTAAAGTCTTGAACAGTGCATTAGCTCTTATTTTGCATGCATCTGTGGCCAGTTTTAACGTTGTCTTTGGAACTAAAACTATTCAGCTGTTGCTGCTGTAAAATCCTATGAAATTCTTAAACACATTTATGAAATTCATATCAATTTGCAGTCATTCATTTAAAGTGGCACCATAGAGATGTTGCAATTGCTTCTAAACCACAGTCTTGTGGTGGTGCACCATTATGAAAGTCGCTCTATAAAATAAAGATTGATTGATTGATTAAAAGATTGATTACTGCCCATCTCTCTTGGCAGGGATATTTTCTACACCCTGTGCATATTAATAATTTTATATTCATGGGTATGGTCATATTTCTGTGACATGTGAAATGGATATATTACATGATCTATATTTTCTTAATATTTAATTTCTGACCAGTTTAATATACTATCATGTGTATGGCTCTATTGTTAAATGTTATTTTTTTAAGCATGCTTACTAACTAGTCTGGCAAAATCTGCTTCAATGAGTGAGGCACGGATATGAGGAAGCATGCTAGGGTTGCTCTGTGCACGAATGCACACAACGGGATATTAAAGAGGTAAACATATGGTCATCACCAATATGTTGATGAGATACTAAAGTATCCTCTGAATATTTGGTTGAAAGCAAAATGTTAAGAAATTGTAAGATGAGATCAGATGCATTTTAGGGGTTTCAACCTATCCTGCATTTCTAAAACACCCTGCCTGGCGAACCATAGTAAATGCACAGTTTGGATGCTATAGGGCTGCTGTCTGTGTTGATGTAGTAACCAGGTCAGTATGGGTGTGTTTGGATGGTATAGGGCTGCTGTCTGTGTTGATGTAGTTACCAGGTCAGTATGGGTGTGTTTGGATGCTATAGGGCTGCTGTCTGTGTTGATGTAGTTACCAGGTCAGTATGGTTGTGTTTGGATGCTATAGGGCTGCTGTCTGTGTTAATGTTTCTTTGTTCTAACATTTTATCACTGGTGATAAAGAGCTACCCGCTTGTTTCAATTGAAACATGCATGGCTTTGTGTTTCAGTGCAGAGCAGAAGCAGTATCATGGCTCAGTGCACAGAGAGAAGCAGGTATCATGGCTCAGTGCACCAGAGAGCACATCTGCTCAGCCAGCTGGGTTTCGCTTCCTGCAACCCCAAGATTCAGAGTCATGCCTGTACCCAGGCCCAGGTTAAACACGCTGCCACTGAAGTAAAAATCATGGTATTCCTTTGCAAAGCCCAAACGACCTGAACTGGGGCCAGTGTTAACTGCTATTCAGTGTTGCACTTGTGTCTGTGGTTCATACACATATAGACAGAGGCTTCTTACATAAAAAAAATGCCTATTAATTTACATGAAATGTCTTGTAATGTCATTGCATGTGTGTGATAACATTACACTCAGCACTTCAGAAGAGACGTAAAACAAACAAGGTCCTATTGGAAGTGACTCTGCAGCAGCAGCAGCAGTTGTTGATGATGCATCCTTCACCCCCAAAACTCAGTCGTTTTGGATAAAAGCATCTGCTAAATTACTAATTCCTAATTAATAAAATACAGTGTAATTACAAAAGAAACAATTGTGTTGCATTGTAACACGACCATGTGTGTAATTATTGTGTTATTGCAGTGTAATTACAGTGTAGTTAAAGGCACTAATGTAAAGTATATTCATAATATAAAAGCTATTATCCAGAGACACATACCAAGTGGAGAAACACTACAACAAGAAGATTGTCTCACTTCAGCCAAGTACAAGAGTGTGTATTGATTACAATATCATTGATTTATAAGATTGTGTTTCAAATATGCATTACACCATACTCTTCATGATGTAATAATTCAAATCATTAGAAAGTTTTAAACATGCACATTGCAGTGTTATGTATGCAATACTGTACTTGATATTCTGAACATTTCAATACTGTGCAGAAACATGCTTTCATATAAACCTTCTGATCGCATGCTTTCATTTTCCAGTGATATTTAATGGTGTGGAAATCAGATGGCTGATAAATGATTGTGTGATACTCACCACAGTATGTACTGTGTCCAGGATCTATTACCTGGAGTGTGATACTCACCATAGTATATACTGTGTCCAGGATCTATTACCTGGAGTGTGATAGTCAATCAATCAATCTTTATTTTATATAGCACCTTTCATAGTGGAATAAAGGGTTATTATTATTATTATTATTATTTATTTCTTAGCAGACGCCCTTATCCAGGGCGACTTACAATCATAAGCAAATACATTTCAAGTGTTACAATACAAGTAATAATACAATAAGACAAGATAAATACAATAACTTTTGTTCAAGCAAAGTACAAGTGTGACAAAACACAATTCAATAATACAGCAGATAATAGTGATAGTTACATCAGGATATGATTAAATAGTGATAGTTACATCAGGATATGATTAAATACAAAATACTACAGGTTAAACACTTGGCAGATTACAGTACTCTGAAGTACAGGATTAAATGCAGTAAAAATAGGGGGCAGATAAGAGCAAAATAAAACGCATTTAAATGAAGGGTGATAGTGTCCCAGGATACAAACAGAGGAGTTCTACAGGTGCTGTTTGAAGAGGTGAGTCTTAAGGAGGCGCCGGAATGTGGTCAGGGACTGGGCAGTCCTGACATCTGTGGGAAGGTCATTCCACCACTGTGGAGCAAGGGTGGAGAAGGAGCGGGCTCTGGAGGCGGGGGAGTGTAGCGGAGGTAGAGCCAGTCCTCTAGTGCAGGAGGAGCGGAGAGGTCGAGTGGGGGTGTAGGGAGAGATGAGGGTCTGGAGGTAGCTGGGTGCAGTCTGGTCAAGGCATCTGTAGGCTAGTACAAGAGTCTTGAACTGGATGCGAGCGGTGATCGGGAGCCAGTGGAGTGAGCGGAGTAGTGGAGTAGCGTGGGAGAAGCGAGGCAGAGAGAACACCAGGCGGGCAGCGGAGTTCTGGATGAGCTGGAGCGGACGGGTGGCGGACGCAGGGAGGCCAGCCAGGAGGGAGTTGCAGTAGTCTAGGCGGGAGAGTACCAAGGCCTGGACCAGGAGCTGGGTAGCGTAGTTGGTGAGGAAGGGTCGGATTCTTCGGATGTTGATCCTTGGAATCTGGTTACTCAGATTCCAAGGATATGATCCTGTATGTCTTCAATCACTCTCTTAGATCACTGATAAAGGGTTACTCTCTATTCCATGGATATGATCCTTCATGTCTGTAATCGCTCTCTTAGATCACTGATAAAGGGTTACTCTCTATTCCATGGATATGATCCTTCATGTCTGTAATCGCTCTCTTAGATCACTGATAAAGGGCTACTCTCTATTCCATGGATATGATCCGTATCTGTGTCTATTTCTCTCAATGGTTTTGGATGTGTTCTATCATCGTATCTGTTTCTATTTCTCTCAATGGTTTTGGATGTGTTCTTCATATCTGTTACTATTTGTCCCAATGGGTTTGGATGTTGGTGTTTTTTTTTGTTTTGTTTTCATCTGTAAATCGCTTTGATCACAAAAGATTCTATGTATGAAATACCAGAAAGCTTTTGACAAAGTCCCGCAAAAAGATTCATTCTAAAACTGAACGCAGTAGGGATTCAAGGAAACACATGCACATGGATTAGGGAGTGGTTAACATGTAGAAAACAGAAAGTACTGATTAGAGGAGAAACCTCAAAATGGAGCGAGGTAACCAGTGGTGTACCACAGGGATCAGTACTAGGTCCTCTGCTATTCCTAATCTACATTAACGACTTAGATTCTGGTATAGTAAGCAAACTTGTTAAATTTGCAGAAGACACAAAAATAGGAGGAGTGGCAAACACTGTTGCAGCAGCAAAGGTCATTCAAAATGATCTAGACAGCATTCAGAACTGGGCAAACACATAGCAAATTACGTTTAATAGAGAAAAGTCTAAGGTACTGCACACAGGCAGTAAAAATGTGCATTATAAATATCAAATGGTAGATACTGAAATTGAAGAAGGAATCTATGAAAAAGACCTAGGAGTTTATGTTGACTCAGAAATATTATTATTTTTTTATTTTTTATTTTAATTTCTTAGCAGACACCCTTATCCAGGGCGACTTACAATTGTTACAAGATATCACATTATTTCACATTATACAGCTATCACATTATTTTTACATACAATTACCCATTTATACAGTTGGGTTTTTACTGGAGCAATTTAGGTAAAGTACCTTGCTCAAGGGTACAACAGCAGTGTCCCCCACTGGGGATTGACCCCACAACCCTCCGGTCAAGAGTCCAGAGCCCTAACCACTACTCCACACTGCTGCCCATCTAGACAATGTGGGGAAGCTGTAAAAAAAGGCCAACAAGATGCTCGGATATATTGTGAAAAATGTTGAATTTAAATCAAGGGAATTAATGTTAAAACTTTACAATGCATTAGTAAGACTTCATCTAAGATATTGTGTTCAGTTCTGGTCACCTCGCTACAAAAAGGATATTGCTGCTCTAGAAAGAGTGCAAAGAAGAGAGACCAGAATTATTCTGGGTTTAAAAGGCATGTCATATGCAGACAGGCTAAAAGAATTGAAACTATTCAGTCTTGAACAAAGAAGACTACGCTGTGATCTGATTCAAGCATTCAAAATCCTAAAAGGTATAGACAATGTCGACCCAGGGGACTTTTTCAACCTGAAAAAAGAAATGAGGACCAGGGGTCACAAATGGAGATTAGATAAAGGGACATTCAGAACAGAAAATAGGAGGCACTTTTTGACACAGATAATTGTGAGGGTCTGGAACCAACTTCCCATTAATGTTGTTGATGCTGACACCCTTGGATCCTTCAAGAAGCTGCTTGATGAGATTCTATGATCAATAAGCTACTAACAGCCAAACGAGCAAGATGGGCCAAATGGGGTCTCCTCTCGTTTGTAAACTTTCCTATGTTTTTTTACGGATTTTTTTTAATTTTCAAGTACCTCAATATCCTTAAGTAAATGTGTTTTCATAGATGTGAAATTCTGTAATTCCTTAAAAAATCAATTTGACCAGAATTGGACCATGAATCAATACATTTTACACATGGCTTAGAGCAAATAAAACTATCTGAACAAAACCCAGCTCCGGTATCATTATTGAGGGAAAATACACCTATTAAAGCAACAAACCAGAAATAAACTCAAGCTGTTAAAGTGAGCGATGGTAATTCAATACAGTATTAAACTCAAGCTATTAAAGTGAACAAGGGCAATTCAATACAGTATTATATTCAAGCTATTAAAATAAACAAGGGCAATTCAATATTAAACTCAAGCTGTTAAAATGAACAAGGGCAATTCAATATTAATCCCAGCTATTAAAATGAACAAGGGCAATTCAATATTAAACTTAAGCTATTAAAATGAACAAGGGCAATTCAATATTAAACTCAAGCTGTTAAAATGAACAAGGGCAATTCAATACAGTATTAAACTCAAGCTATTAACATAAACAAGGGCAATTCAATATTAAACTCAAGCTGTTAAAATGAACAAGGGCAATTCAATATTAATCCCAGCTATTAAAATGAACAAGGGCAATTCAATATTAAACTTAAGCTATTAAAATGAACAAGGGCAATTCAATATTAAACTCAAGCTGTTAAAATGAACAAGGGCAATTCAATACAGTATTAAACTCAAGCTATTAACATAAACAAGGGCAATTCAATATTAAACTCAAGCTGTTAAAATGAACAAGGGCAATTCAATATTAATCCCAGCTATTAAAATGAACAAGGGCAATTCAATATTAAACTTAAGCTATTAAAATGAACAAGGGCAATTAAATATTAAACTCAAGCTGTTAAAATGAACAAGGGCAATTCAATACAGTATTAAACTCAAGCTATTAAAATGAACAAGGGCAATTCAATATTAAACTCAAGCTGTTAAAACGTTTTGTGATGGTGGTAAAGATATATTTCTTTAAATATTATTATTATTATTATTATTATTATTATTATTATTATTATTATTATTATAACATAAGAACATAAGAAAGTTTCCAAACGAGAGGAGGCCATTCAGCTCATCTTGCTTGTTTGGTTGTTAGTAGTTTATTGATCCCCATTATTATTATTATTATTATTATTATTATTATTATTATTATTATTATTATTATTATTATTATTGTTAAAGTGAACAATTGCAATTTAACGAGGGCTGGTAAGTAATCATGAAGGGTTTGTTATTTTGTGTTTCTGTTGAACTAACAATTTGGAGTAAAAAGCTTTGATAAACTCACCCATAGTATTGATCAATACAAGCAAGTCATCAGTAACACTCTGTGCTCAGGCAGGCACCAGCTTGACAAAGGGTATCTTATTCAGATGGATTTCATGTGTGTACAGTTCAAATGGCACATATTATTCAGAACCCAAACCTTAGCAATATGAATGTGTGTGTGTGTGTGGGAGAGGGGGTATCAATATTATTATGACCCAGTGTTTTGATGTTAATATAATATAATGCATTCACACCCACCCAGAGTAATTTATGCATTCTTTTTTTTAATAAGTCATCATTATTTATCCACAGAAGCAGCCAATGCAGCACACTCTTTGTTCATTGTGTAGAGTTCTGTTTGCAAGGTTGTGATATGAAGGGACGTGGCATTCTTTTTTACTGTGTGGTTTCTTATCAGCTGCTACCATCTGATAGCACTGCACTATCAAAGCTTTCAGGGGTTTCCGAGAGCCTTGCCTGTATGCAAACAGGGCCCGAAATACTCTGTGTGTGAGTGTGCGAGCGAGCCAGCCTGCCTGCATGCCTGTGTCGTTAAGCCAGTGAAGCGAGATGGCTGACAGGTGCTCTCAAGCACTCGGGTATTTTTGGTTCTGAAACTATAAGATGTTAAGTGGAAACAGAAACTTCTAGTACAGAGATTTGCATATCTCTAATAAAAAGTGTTTTCTTTTTCACTCTGATTAGTATGGTTCCCAAATTAGAATGGAAAATGACACAGATGTTGAAAGGTTCATATATAAGTATATTCACAAGAGTTAAAGCATGTCTAGCTCTACTTTAAGGGACAATATAAAGAATAGAAATGAAGCAATGCCTTCCCAATATTATCCCTTTTTTACATGCAGGATTCCATTCCATGCTACATGTTGTTTGGAACAGTTTGTATTTAATAAAATGAAAATAAAAAGCATATAGAATAAACATAACTTTTTTAAATAATCAAAATTACATCATAGAAATGTGTTTTTCTTCTATAACAACCTTATAGTTTCCATACGTTAGTGTTTTAAACAATGTAATGTGAACATACTAAATCAATAATTATGTTTCCTGATGTCGTTATGATTCACAAAGGGTTTAAAGGGTTTGGTCTAAATTTACACCCCGATAATAATTCACAAGTCTGAGCAAACAATGGCAAATAACTTTACCATTGTGAAGCATCTCCTGAATCTGACAAGGTCTGGAAACATGCAATTCGATCCTGATACACTCTATACAACACACAGCTCAGCTGCATTGTAATCTGCTGTTAACAAAAATCATTGTAGATAGTTATTATAGTCTTCTGCATTATTATTATTATTATTATTATTATTATTATTATTATTATTATTATTATTATTATTATTATTATTAAACATCTATAAACAGCCTTAATGCCTCTAATTATAATTATAAGTAAAAATACATATTTTCCAAGCGTATGGGTTATTTTCCAATGGCACAGGTTATTTTATACTGGTATGGATTATTTTACACTGGTATGGACTATTTTACACTGGTATGTTTTATTTAACACAGGTACGGTTTATTTTATACTGGCATGGGTTATTTTACACTGGAATGGGTTATTTTATACTGGCATGGGTTATTTTACACTGGTATGGACTATTTTATATTGGTATGTTTTATTTAACACTGGTACGGTTTATTTTATACTGGTATGGGTTATTTTATACTGGCGGGTTATTTTACACTGGAATGGGTTATTTTATACTGGTATGGGTTATTTTACACTGGTATGGCATATTTTATACTGGCATGGGTTATTTTACAATGGGATGGGTTATTTTACAATGGGACAGGTTATTTTCAGTGGGACGGGTTATTTACAATGGCACAGGTTATTTTACAATGAGATGGGTTATTTTACAATGGGACGGGTTATTTTACAATGGGACGGGTTATTTTACAATGGCACAGGTTATTTTACAATGGGACAGGTTATTTTACAATGGGATGGGTTATTTTACAATGGGACAGGTTATTTTACACTGGGATGGGTTCTTTTACAGTGACACAGGTTATTTTACAAAGGGATGGTTTATTTTACAATGGGACGGGTTATTTTACAATGAGATGGGTTATTTTACAATGAGATGGGTTATTATACAATGGGATGGGTTATTTCAGTGGGACAGGTTATTTACAATGGCACAGGTTATTTTACACTGGGATGGGTTATTTTATAGTGGCACAGGTTATTTTACAAAGAGATGGTTTATTTTACAATGGGACGGGTTATTTTACAAATGGGACTGGTTATTTACAATGGACAGGTTATTTTACAATGGGACGGGTTATTTTACAATGGGACTGGTTATTTACAATGGGACGGGTTATTTTCAGTGGGACGGGTTATTTACAATAGGATGGGTTATTTTACAATGCGACAGGTATTTTACAATGGGACGGGTTATTTTACAGTGGGATGGGTTATTTTCAGTGGGACGGGATATTTACAATAGGATGGGTTATTTTACAATGGGACGGGTTATTTACAGTGGCACAGGTTATTTTACAATGGGACAGGTTATTTTACAATGGGACGGGTTATTTCAGTGGGACGGGTTAGTTACAATGGCACAGGTTATTTTACAATGGGACGGGTTATTTTCAGTGGGATGGTGTGATGGGGTGCAGCCTATTTTGTGGTGGTTCTGTGTTTTTTGTATTGTTTAGAGTGGATGTGAGTGAGTTTGGGGTGTGGTTTCAGTGAATTTATGTGTGAGGAATGTGTGGAATGTGCCTGGGCTAATGAGGTGCGAATTGCCAATTAGCCCAGGCACCTGTATAAAAGGGAGTGGTTGGGTATGTTAGGAGGAGAGTGTTTGTTAGGAGGTGAGTGTTTGTAACAGAGAGAAGACGTGTGTTAGAGAGAGAGTGAGTGGGGTTTTTTTGGGTTTGTTTAAAGCCTGTTTTGTGTTTGTCTTTTTGGTTGGCCATCGTGCCTTTTTATTTGTGTTTTGTTAATTAAAATATTTTGGTTTCACTGCACTTTCTGTCTCTGAGTCTTCCCTCTGCGCTATCCTGCACAGGTTGGTGTCAGAAGTGGATAGCGCCCCTGGAGACTCAGAGCGGAAGTGCAGTTTTTTTGTTTTGTTTAAAAAAAAAAAAAAAAAAAAAGGGAAGAGAGGATGAGGTGGAGGAAAATGGAGCTGGCCCAGAGGAGGCAGATGACAGCTGGGAGTATTTTTAAAAGGCTCGCGGCAGAGTTGTGCCCCGGCTGTGGGGCATATGGACACACAGTGGCCATCTGCCCACCCAGTATGAGGAGGAGGAGCTGCCGCTGCAACAGCCCGAGTGGGAGGCGCCCGAACGTCCACAGCCCGAGTGGAGGAGCCAGAACGTCCACAGCCCGAGTGGGAGGAGCCTGAACGTCCACAGCCCGAGTGGGAGGAGCCCAACGTCCACAGCCCGAGTGGGAGGAGCCCCGAATGTCCACAGCCCCGAGAGGGAGGAGTCGGTGCATCCACAGCCCGAGAGGGAGGAGTCGGTGCGTCCACCGGCCGAGAGGGAGGAGTCGGTGCGTCCACGGCCCGAGGAGGGAGGAGTCGGTGCATCCACGGCCCGAGAGGGAGGAGCCGGTGCGTCCACGCGGCCCGGAGGGGAGGAGCGGTGCGTCCACGGCCCGGAGGGGAGGAGCCAGTGCGTCCTAGGTCCGGAGGGGAGGAGCCAGTGCGTCCTGTGTCCGGAGGGGAGGAGCTGAAGGCCCAAACCCCTATTTTTTTTTGGGAGGGACGAGGGCGTGAAGCTCAGGCTCCACAGCAGCCGCTGTTTTTGCTGCTGAAGGGAGCCCAGCGGAGACGCCCGCCACCAGCCCTACCCCCCGCTGTCGGAGGAGCCGCAGCGCCACCAGCCCTACCCCCGCTGTCGGAGGAGCCGGCAGCGCCACCAGCCCTACCCCCGCTGTCGGAGGAGCCGGCAGCGCCACCAGCCCTACCCCCGCTGTCGGAGGAGCCGGCAGCGCCACCAGCCCTACCCCCGCTGTCGGAGGAGCCGGCAGCGCCAACAGCTCTAACCCCGCTGGCGGAGGAGCCAGCAGCGCCACCAGGGAGGGAGACGAGCTGCTGTTCCCGCCTCCGCCACCAGAGGGAGACGAGCTGCTGTTCCACCACCACCTCCACCACCCGAGGGAAAGGAGCAGGAGCTGCCTCTGCTCCACCACCACCACCCGAGGGAGAGGAGCAGGAGCTGCCTCGCACCACCACCACCCGAGGGAGAGGAGCAGGAGCTGCCTCTGCCTCCACCACCACCACCCGAGGGAGAGGAGCAGGAGCTGCCTCTGCCTCCACCACCTGAGGGAGAGGAGCAGGAGCTGCCTCTGCCTCCACCACCACCTCCCGAGGGTCGCTGCTGCTGCCGTCGCCTCCCGAGGGTCCGCTGCTGCTGCCGTCGCCTCCCGAGGGTCGCTGCTGCTGCCGTCGCCTCCCGAGGGTCCGCTGCTGCTGCCGTCGCCTCCCGAGGGTCCGCTGCTGCTGCCGTTGCCTGGGGTCGCCAGGGATCCTGCTTGCTGGGGTCGCCAGGGATCCTGCTTCGCCTGGGGTCGCCAGGGATTCTGCTTCGCCTGGGTCGTTGAGGGTCCTGCTTCGCCTGGGGTCGCTACACTGTGGCGGAGCCCCACGGAGGGGAGCTGCCGGCCATGAAGAAAGGCGGGAGATCAGGAGACCAGCTCCCCTCGCAGCAGTTTCGCTGCGGAGATCGTGTGGTCGGAGCCCCACGGAGGGGAAATGCCGGCCATGAAGAAGGGGGGAAGGTCAGGAGACCAGCTCCCCCAGCCACACTTTTGCGGCAGGATAGAGTGTGGCGGGAGCCCCAGAAGAGGGAGCTGCCCGCCACGAAGAATTGGGGGGTGCCGGACCTCCCACCATGGCACCCCCATGGACACTGTGCTTCCCCCTCTTCTGGGACTTTGAGACTGAGGGGGGAGGTGGCCATTAGGCCATGTTGTGCTGCACACAAGGAGGGGAGGTGTGTGATGGGGTGCAGCCTATTTTGTGGTGGTTCTGTGTTTTTTGTATTGTTTAGAGTGGATGTGAGTGAGTTTGGGGTGTGGTTCAGTGAATTTATGTGTGAGGAATGTGTGGAATGTGCCTGGGCTAATGAGGTGCGAATTGCCCAATTAGCCCAGGCACCTGTATAAAGGGAGTGGTTGGGTATATTAGGAGGAGAGTGTTTGTTAGGAGGTGAGTGTTTGTAACAGAGAGAAGACGTGTGTTAGAGAGAGTGAGTGGGGTTTTTTTGGGTTTGTTTAAAGCCTGTTTTGTGTTTGTCTTTTTGGTTGGCCATCGTGCCTTTTTATTTGTGTTTTGTTAATTAAAATATTTTGGTTTCACTGCACTTTCTGTCTCTGAGTCTTCCCTCTGCCGCTATCCTGCCACAGATGGGTTAATTACAATGGCACAGGTTATTTTACAATGGGATGGGTTATTTTACAATGGGATGGGTTATTTTACAATGGGATGGGTTATTTTACAATGGCATGGGTTATTTTACAATGGGACTGGTTCTTTCAATGGGACAGGTTATTTTACAATGGGACGGGTTATTTCAATGGGACGGTTATTTTATATTGGGACGGGTTATTTCTTAGTGAAGAAGGCATCCAGCACAGCTGTTAGGAAGTGTCCTGATACAGCTCTGCGTAATGATCAGCTCCGACAATTACAAGTTTCTAACAAACAAACAAACAATCTCAAATAAAAAGTCAAAATAAAAAGTAATTCACTTGAGCCTGACTACAGTAAATTCAACATTTTTAAAAGCATCGAGTTTGAAACACATGCAGATATTCTGAAAGACCCGACACCAAAATATGAAATCCATATTAAAATTGTAAATAAACGTCCAGTAAAAATGGTGAATGCTGTTGTTTGTTTCATACACATCAATATGTTTCTATATATTTAATCTGTGTGTTTCACAGCAGCACCACTTAAGTTTATGAAGCCTCATCACAGTTTCCATACATACCAATAAACTCCTATTGAAAAAGAATGGTAGGATTTTTACATAAAAATCAGACGCACAGGATATTGCAAGCTGCAAATAATATCAAATATATAACCAGTGATATTGTTAAAATCTGATATGCATTTCAAATTGTAAATGCTAAAACAACTTTAATTAAGAACTTCTCATAGATTGGTGTTGTCCATTTATTTCCAGGGGTATACATCCTCTGTCAAAATGAAGTTTACTGCATTTGAATCTTTCTGTTATGAAGTTTACTGCATTTGAATCTTTCTGTTTTTTTAATGAAAGACAACATCATATCACTGTCAATATAGTTATTTAATTCAGCCTACTGTGTATAATCTAGAGATTTCTAACGTCTACAGAAGCCTTTCTGAAGTGATCTCAAGACAATTTGATGATTTTAATGAATATGTTGTCTTCAGCATACTTAACTCCAAATAGACACTGGTGTTGCTATGTGATTTGTTACAGACAGGACACACACTGGTGTTGCTATGTGATTTGTCACAGACAGGACACACACTGGTGTTGCTATGTGATTTGTCACAGACAGGACACACACTGGTGTTGCTATGTGATTTGTCACAGACAGGACACACACTGGTGTTGCTATGTGATTTGTCATACTGTAGTAGTGTATTCATACTAAACTTATTAAAAGACATATTCTCTAGAATTAACACTACCTGTTTAAGTATTACCATGATACTCTGCTGTGGTCTCATAGGACACTGCTGATGTGATTCAGCCCTGTGCTGTTGTACTGTTCCTCTCCTTTAAGGTTGTTGTAGTAAAACCACTGCTTAAAAAACGACTATGAATCCAGAAGTTCTTAACAATTCCAGGCCCATTGTAATCTCCCCTTGATATCCAAAGTTTTAGCCAGAGTAGTAGCTAACTTGTATCAGAGTGGTGAATGATGTGCTGTTATCTTCTGATATGGGCTCAGCCACAGTTCTTATACCTCCAGATCTAAGTGCAGCATTCGACATTACTGATTATTACATTTGATGTCAAATCTGATGGATTCTCCTCTGAACTGAGGGCTGAAATGAGAAATGTGGGGTCATTTTTGATCCAGATCTGATTGCCACACATTAGAAATGTAACTAAAGTGTCTTTTCTACATTTATGAAATATTGCTAAATTAAGGGGCTCCTGAGTGGCGCATCCAGTAAAAGCGTTCCACGTGGAGTGCAGGATGCGCTCTATAGTCTGGACATCGCGAGTTCGAGTCCAGGCTATTCCACAGCTGACCGTGGACGGGTTCCCAGGGGGCGGCGCACAATTGGCAGAGGACAGTGTGTGTTCGTCTTTGCCACTCCTGAGTCAGCGCAGGGGTGGTAGCGGTGAGCTGAGTTTCAAAATAATAATTGGCCATTCCAAATTGGGAGTAAATAATAAAAATAATGGGCAACGACTAAATTTATATATATATATATATAAAAAGAAATATTGCTAAATTAAGACGTTCTCTGTCTGCAGGATGCTGATGCATGCTTTTATAACATCTCAGATTGATTACTGCACTGCTCTTGAGAGACTGGTGCATGCTTTTATAACATTTTGGATTGATTACTACACTGCTCTTTCTCTGGTATTGTGTTTTATCTCGATTGCAGCACAAGGAGCACAAACACATTACTCCTGTTTTAGCAGCCTTGCATTGGCTTCCTGTACAATTTAGGATTGGTTTTAAGGTCCTGCTTTTAACTTATAAAGCTTTAAATGACCTTGCTTCCCATATGTAAAAGATTTGCACACATGTCAGTATTCATGGACACAGAGAAAGAAGGTGGCAGAGCGGTCAGCTCTAGAATGTGGAAGACATGCTGCACCATCTGCTGCTGCTTTTAAATGAACATTAAAGACACATTTCTATCATCTGGATATGTATTTTAAAGGGAACATTTTATCAGCCTTTTCTAGGACATATTTTTATTTTGTATTTTGTGCTTTTTAAAGTGCTAATTAAAATTACTAGTTTAGCTATTTTACTGTATGTAATTTAAGGGTGATTTATCTGTAATGCACTGATTGATTGATTGCCTCTAGCAATGTATCT
>NW_026708022.1:0-16008 GCF_902713425.1 Acipenser ruthenus
AATAATAAAACAATTGACAAATTAAATTCAACGATAAAGCAAAACAATTAAACAACAAACCAAAACAATTAAACTAAACAAATGTGCATTCCGCACATTTTTTCTTCAGGGAGGCTTTAACCCCTCCCTGCTGTCTCACTATATATATATATATATATATATATATATATATATATATATATATATATATATATATATATATATATATATATATGTATATATATATATATATATATATATATATATATATATATATATATACAGACGTGCTCAAATTTGTTGGTACCTCTCCACAAAAAACGAAGAATGTACAATTTTCTCTGAAATAATTTGAAACTGACAAAAATAATTGGCATCCACCATTGTTTATTCCATATTTAATAGAAAACAGACTTTGCTTTTGATTTTTTATTCAACATAATATTGTAAATAATAAAACAAATGAAAATGGCATGGACAAAAATGATGGGACCGCTAACCTAATATTTTGTTGCACAACCTTTAGAGGCAATCACTGCAATCAAACGTTTTCTGTAGCTCTCAATGAGACTTCTGCACCTGTTAACAGGTAGTTTGGCCCACGTCTCAGGTTTGATGGGTGCCTTCTCCAGACTGCAAGTTTCAGCTCTTTCCATAGATGTTCGATAGGATTCAGATCAGGACTCATAGAAGGCCACTTCAGAATAGTCCAATGTTTTGTTCTTATCCATTCTTGGGTGCTTTTAGCTGTGTGTTTTGGGTCATTATCCTGTTGGAGGACCCATGACCTGCAACTGAGACAGAGCTTTCTGACACTGGGCAGTACGTTTCACTCCAGAATGCCTTGATAGTCTTGAGATTTCATTGTGCCCTGCACAGATTCAAGGCACCCTGTGCCAGGCGCAGCAAAGCAGCCCCAAAACATAACCGAGCCTTCTCCATGTTTCACTGTAGGTATGGTGTTCTTTTCTTTGAAAGCTTCATTTTTTCGTCTGTGAACATAGAGCTGATGTGACTTGCCAAAAAGCTCCAGTTTTGACTCAACTGTCCAATGGACATTCTCCCAGAAGGATTGTGGCTTGTCAATATGCATTTTAGCAAATTCCAGTCTGGCTTTTTTATGTTTTTCTTTCAAAACTGGAGTCCTCCTGGGTCTTCTTCCATGGAGCCCACTTTTGCTCAAAAAGCGACGGATGGTGCGATCAGAAACTGACGTACCTTCACCTTGGAGTTCAGCTTGTATCTCTTTGGCAGTTATCCTTGGTTCTTTTTCTACCATTCGCACTATCCTTCTGTTCAATCTGGGGTCGATTTTCCTCTTGCGGCCGCGCCCAGGGAGGTTGGCTACAGTTCTATGGACCTTAAACTTCTTGATAATATTTGCAACTGTTGTCACAGGAACATCAAGCTGCTTGGAGATGGTCTTGTAGCCTTTACCTTTACCATGCATGTCTATTATTTTCTTTCTGATCTCCTCAGACAACTCTCTCCTTTGCTTTCTCTGGTCCATGTTCAGTGTGGTGCACACAATGATACCAAACAGCACAGTGACTACTTTTCTCCATTTAAATAGGCTGAATGACTGATTACAAGATTGGAGACATGTGTAATACTAATTAAAGAAATTAATTAGTTTGAAATATCATTATAATCCAATTATTTATTATCTTTTCTAAGGGGTACCAACAAATGTGTCCAGGCCATTTTAGAATATCTTTGTAGAATAAGCAATAATTCATCTCTTTTCACAGCTTCTTTACTTTATTCTATGACGTACCAAAGGCATGCAAGTATACATGATAAAATAGCTTTTAATTTCATCACTTTTCAGGAGGAATGAAGCATTATTTCAATGAGCTGTAAGGGTACCAACAAATTTGAGCACGTCTGTATATATATATATATATATATATATATATATATATATATATATATATATATATATATATATATATGTAAATAATATTGTAGGTTATATTCAAAATTAAAACAGGTATTAAAGTCAGTCAAAATTACGGCTTTGTTGCTAGGTGGGTGGGCTTATAACTTCCTTATTTTTGTGATCCTATTAATCATTCATTAAACCTCAACCCGTCAAAATGACTTCCGTGGCTAGTGTTAAGACGGTATACGTGAATAAAATACTGTAACAACCCCTGGTCTTGAGGCTCAAAGCAGGAGACGGAGACGGGATTTAGGCACTAACAAAACAACTTTATTAATTAAACAGGGTCCATGTTTGGGTCAGGACCACACCACAAAAACAATAAATCCTTCCTCCTGTCCCTATCCTAAAAACTCGCTCACTTTCTTGCTCACTCTATTCCACACACACACACACACACACAGGCTCCGGCTCTATCAGTCCCCTCACACACGGAGAAGAGAGCGGACCACTACTGTCATGGGGGGGAGAGCAAGGGCGTCTCGATGACATGGTCTGCACCCAACAGCAGCTCACACACACACACACACACACACACACACTACTGAAACTAGTGGTATGGTCCCACCCCGGAACAATACAGATAACGTGAATGCACAGGACCAGATGAAACAAAAGTCTGCCAACCTGAACTGACCGGGTTGCTACAATATATTGAAGTTACATTTATGAAGAGATATTATTTACATTTTTTGGATTACTCGAGTAATAAATAAGTGCTCGAGTAATTATAATTATTTCAAGTACTCGAGTACTCTAACCCACCCCTAATTAATTGATGCTTTCACCTGCTTCCGTCTTACATTACCATGAGCATTCACACTCAATACAATGTAGGAAATGTTACATTAAACAGGGGAATAGATTTAAGTAAAATGCAAATCTGTTCCAAATTTAATGTAAAAAATATCCCTAAACAAAATCTATGGCCTAAACAGCTATTGCAGCTTTGCATTATGGAGCAGCAGCCACTGCCCCTGCTGAGAACAAAGACACATAGATTTGAGGCATGGCCAGCAGAAAGGGAAAGTAAAGAATTAAACAGGATCGTGTAGGTAGCGAAATCACTGGGCTTTTGAAGTTTCGCCTTCGAGAAGTACTGTATATTCCCTCATCTGCTCCAGTCATCTGGTAACCAACATCCCTTTTATTTAACAGTGGAAAGTTCAGCATACTTTGAAGTCTTAAATTGAAAAATGTATAAATGCTAAAACTGCAAAGTATTAATTAAAGATCAATTTGCTCACATTACTGAGTAACACTCTATATCAGAGTACTTTAGCAAGGAGATCTGCAATACGCAACCTTCAGGCTTAAACTCTCCCTCCTTAACTGAACATGGGGAGGCCTTGTAAAGCCTTACCCACACTGGACTCCACCTTTCAGTAGATACCATCATTAGCATTAACAGGTAGGTACAAGTCATCTATAAAAATACAATACATGTCAAAACAACATTTACTTTCCTTAATGGAAACACAGTGATTACATACTGTCATCCCTTTACATTATATTACATTACATATCAATGCAGTGCTTTCTCATTAACCTTTCAGTATAAAAAGTTCTAATCTTAAAAACTTTCCCATAGATTAACATTAAGCTCGCTCACAGGTAGAAAGCTGCATGCATGAGCTGCTGCATACTACCATTGAATCAACGATTGAATACAAACACAGAACTAGAATAGTGAATACAAACACAGAACTAGAAAAAAACACTTTCTGTATAAACAGCAGATATAACTCTCTTGATGAAAACAGATGCGTGCACTCATCTCCTTTCAACGAAGCAAGCAGAGTATCATCTACTATTAATACTTTAACACATCTTTTTTTCTTTTCTTTTTTCTTTTACTGAGCGACCCGACAGAGAACAACTCCGCGGAACCGCAGACACAATACAGGTAAGGTTAAAAATAAATTATTTTCAATTTTTAGTACAGGTCGCCATTATACAAACAGTATGATGCTATTTAAGAATATTAATGTCCGTGATGAGGTTGGGATTAGACCGCATCATCACATACCCCTCCCCTTATGATTGTCCATCCTCGGGAAGTCGGGACAAAATGTCCGCTATGATGTATTGACATACTGCCCGATACTTCACAGAATACCGGAAGGGTTGCAAAGCCAAGTACCACCTAGTAATGCAAGCGTTACTGTCTTTCATGCGATGTAACCATTGCAAAGCTCTATGGTCAGTCTCTAATACATCTAATCTGCCAATCAGGTAATACTTAAGGGTATCCACAGCCCATTCGATAGCCAAGCATTCCTTTTCCACTGTGGAGTACTTGACCTCCCTAAGAAACAATTTGTGGCTAATGTACTTCACCCCTTCACCCTGTAGTAACACAGCCCCTAACCCAACACCAGAGGCATAAGTTTGCACTGTGAAGGGTAGCTCAAAATCAGGGCTTTGTCAAACTGGCTCTTGACACATGCACTTCTTCAAGTCTTTAAAAGCTTTTCCACAGTGTTCAGTCCACACAATTTTATTTGGACTAGACTTCCTGGTTAAGTCCGTCAATCCCACCCACTAAGCCCAGGAATGAATGTACCCGCTTCTTAGTGGTAGGTTGAGTACATGCTAGTATGGCTTTGACCTTGTTCTCCTCCTAAGACAGCCAAAGTACTGGACACTAGCCTTAGCTAGGGTACACTTGCTGGCATTGACCACCAGACCTGCACGACTGATCCTCTCGAAGACGTCCTTGAAGTGCTGCAAGTGTTCCTCTCACAATGCACTGTAGATGGTGATGTCATCAATGTAGGCAGCTGCATAGTTTTCTGCCCCTCGTAGCACCTGGTCCATAAGCCTTTGGAAAGTAGCGGCCTGCTCCATGCAGCCCAAACGGCATCACAGTGAACTGGTAAAGACCACTTGGCTCTCTGAAAGCTGTCAGCTCTTTAGCAGATTCTGTTAACGGCACTTGCCAGTACCCTTTGCACAAATATAGTGTGCTCAGGTATTCAGCTTTTCCCAGCCACTCGATATCATTCATCCACCCTGGGCATAGTCCACCCATTTTTTGGTACTAGCACAACTGGGCTGCACCATTCGCTGTGTGTGGGTTCAATCACACCCATCACCCATCTGCAACATCACCTTTACTTCCTTCTTTAGCACTGGTATGAGCTTTGCAGGAACTCTGCTGCACAGCTGGCGAATCGGACCGGGACTCAGAAGATGAATATGATGCTCAGTCAAGGCAGTCCAACCTGGTTCCTCCTGAAACAAGCCTTCTGGAATACAGCAACTCTGCACGTTGAGTTGGAGACAAATGACTCATCTCAGGAAAAGTTGAGGGTCCCTGAGCAGTGGGAAAGTACTGCTCCTTAATCTCCTCTCCCTCTTCAATAGAATGGGCCCAAAACTGGTTAGCAACTGTCTCTTTCCAAGGCACCCATTCTTTTAAAAGGTTGATGTGGTATACCTGGGTTTTCTTTCTTCGATCTGGCATGGCCAGTTCATAAGTGACTGGGTCCATTTCCCTCAGAACCTCATAGGGTCCTTGCCATTTAGCCAGCAGACCACATACAGAGGTTGGCAAGAGCGGCAACAATTTCTGTACAGGGAAAAAAGACCTGGCATGTGAAGAGCGATTGTACCAAGTTTTCTGTTTCTGTGCCTCGATCATATTTTCATGGACAAACGTTGAAAGCTGCTGCAGTCTCTGACGCATTTTAAGCACGTAGGAAAGAATGTTCATACGTTGCTGATGTTGTTCACCTCCCCAAGCCTCCTTCAACACATCCTGGGGACCTCGTACTTGACGACCATACAAAAGTTCAAAAGGTGAGTAGCCTGTCGATGCTTGTGGGAACTCTCTGTAAGAGAACAAGAGATAAGGGATCCACCAATCCCAATCGGAACCGGTAACTGAAACAAACTTCCGCAGCATACTCTTGATGGTTTGATTGAAACATTCAACCATTCCGTCAGTCTGAGGATGAAATGGCATGGTTTTAATGCCTTTTATCCCTAGCAAACTATACACCTGTTTAATCAATTTGGAATCACATATTACTAATATATAGCAATTACCTGCACTACTCCTCTCATCTACAATAGGCAAAGGGGTGCCCTATCTTTTTTCTTCCCTGGTGCTGTTAGCTGGCATTCAGGACATGCCTTGCAAAACTGAACCACATCCTGATACATTCTTGGCCAGTAAAACCTATAACAATTCTAGCTGAAGTCTTATTTTGCCCCAAGTGACCAGACCATAGTACTGCATGCCCCATATTCATCACTTTAGTTCTCAAACTCTGAGGAATCACCAATCTCTCACCAGCATTACTCTGTCGGTACAATCTCTCTCCTCTCAACACAAAGTTTTCCTCTTTCATTACACTAACTCCTCCAAGGGAGGAGTCGGTGCGTCCACGGTCCAAGAAGAGGAAGGCAGAGCGTCCACCGCCCAAGTCTCCACCAGCAGAGGAAGAACGCATGCTGGTTTTGCCTCCAGAGCCAGAGGGAGAGGAGCTGTTGCTGCCGTCTCCAGCGCAAGTGGGAAAGGCCCCACCGCTGTCTCCAGAGCAGGAGGTAGAGCCGCACCAGTCCCCTGCAAGTGAGGGACAGCCGCACCAGTCCCCTGTAACAAGGGTAGACTGCACGCTGCTCCCACCTCCGCCGCCAGGAGACTACACGCCACCTCCACTGCCAGGAGCAGAGCAGCAGGAGCTGCCTCTACCTCCTACACCAGCAGAGGGTGAATGCCTGCTGGGTCCCTGTCCACCAGCAGAGGGTGAATGCCTGCTGGGTCCCTTTCCACCAGCAGAGGGTAAACGCCTGCTGGGTTCCCATCCACCAGCAGAGGGTGAATACCTGCTGGATCCCTTTCCACCAGCAGAGGATGAATACCTGCTGGTATCACTTCCCCCACCAGCAGAGGGTGAATGCCTGCTGGTATCACTTCACACACCAGCAGAGGATGAATGCCTGCTGGTATCACCTCCCCCACCAGCAGAGGATGAATGCCTGCTGGTATCACTTTCCCCACCATCACGAGGAGAGGAGCTGGAGCTGCCTCTGCCTTCATCAACATCAGGGGGAGAGGAGCAGGAGCTGCCTCTCCCTTCACCAGAAGGACCAGGACTAGCGGTCCTCAGCAGCCCTTGCATAGGCTGCTGAGGGAAGCACGGAGAAGAACCGCCTGGCCACAGTGGCCGAGAAGAGGGCCAACACCCGCACCCCAGCTTGTCCTGACTCCCTGCCTCGCTTCGCCCAAGGGTGCCTGCCTCGCTTCGCCCAAGGATGCCTGCCTCGCTTCGCCCAAGGATGCCGGCCACGCTTCGCCCAAGGATGCCTGTCTGGCATCGCCTGGGGCTGCCTGTCGCGGCGCATCGCCTGGGGCTGCCTGTTGCTCCGCATCGCCTGCGGCCGCTGCCTGACTTGCGTCGCCTGGGGCTGCTACCTGCTTGCGTCGCCTGAGTCCGCTGCCTGGCTTGCGTCGCCTGGGGCCGCTGCCTGGCTTGCGTCGTCTGAGGCCGCTGCCTGGCTTGCATCCCTCTGGGCCGCTGCCTGGCTTGCGTCCCTCTGGGTCGCTGCCAGTCTTGCTTCGCCCAGGGTCGCTGCCAGTCTTGCTTTGCCCGGGGGCGCTACTGGTTCTGCAGGACCGCAGGAAGCACCGGGGCCGGTGCCTCGGAAAAGGGGGCTGCCGGCTACAAAGAAGGGGGGGGAGGTCAGGAGACCAGCTCCCCCTATTGCAGTGCGGCCGAACGCCCACCAGAGGGCGCTGCTGGCCATGAAGAGGGGGGAGGTCAGGAGACCAGATCCCCCAGCTGCACTTTCGCAGCAGGAAGTGTTATGGCCGGAGCCCCACGGAGGGGAGCTGCCGGCCATGAAGAAGGGGGGGAAGGTCAGGAGACCAGCTCCCCCAGCCGCACTTTCGCGGCAGGATATGCTGTGGCTGAAGCCCCGGAAGAGGGAGCTGATAGCCACGAAGAAGTGGGGGGTGGAGGACATTCCACCACGGCCACCCCCCAGAAACACCTTGTTTCTCCCTCTTCCGAGACTTTTGGGATTTTAAGGGGGGAGGTGGCCTTTGAGGCCATGTGTGCTTTGCACGGGGGGGGGGGGGGGGGGGGGTTTATGTGACGAAGTGCCCGCCCCTGTGTGTATTTTCTGTTCTATGTTGCGTGTTGTGTGTTAATGTTGGTGTATAGTCATTGGTACACGGGATATAAATGGGTCTGTGTGCAGCACGAGTATTTAAAATGTAGATTTGTATTTAGGCACGAGGATAGCACAAATCACTTCACGTGCTGGTTAAAATGTATAATGTGTGTCACGGGATTGCACTTAATTAATTCACGTGCAGTTGTACCGAGATTCCAATTGAATGACTGACTAGCAATCGTGTCTTGGTACAACTGCATAAAAACAGCATTTTTCACTCACTCGGGGTTGGGTGTTCGGTGAGTGAAGAACGGGATTTGAGACGGAGGTAAAGAGAAAAAGAATAGTTAAAATATCTGCTCACCGTGTTTGTCTGTCTAGTCCGTTTTGTTTGTCTGTTTATTTTGGCTCAAGTGCCGTGTCCTGTTTTGTTTGTACAACCTTTTTATTTTCTGTTCTGTTTATTAAATGCTGAACGAAACCATTCGCTCAGCTCCACCAAACTCCACCTCTCGTTTTGTTTATTTATTTCCTGGCTGTGGTCTGACGTCACCCACTCCGGCCGTCTTTGTCACAGTGTCTCATTTTCCTGTAGACAAGTGGCTCTAAAACACAGACGGTAAGTTTCTGCTTGAATTTCATCGTTCAGCAGAATAGCATTTATGTCAATTGAAACATACGGTACTCATGATTTTCCAGTTAACAAGGGAACCAAGTGCAAGGCCCATTCTTCCTTCGGACACTTGCACGCCAAAGCAATTTGATCAAAAGTAGTTAAGTAATGTTCAATGTCCTCATCCTCCGAAAATTGGTGCATTTGTGTCCTTTCCACCCCATGGAAATGAACGCTCGGTCCACTGCGTCGCAGGTTCTGATACTGGTACTGGAGCTGGTTCTGGGGAGCTGGCTGCTGCACCTCCCAGCAGCTGCCGCTCTCACCAGTCCCGGCTCAATTCCACCTGTAGCAGAGAGAACTGGTGCTGCACAGCCCGCCACCGCTGCTTGTGACGCAGTGCATGCTGTTCCATCCGCTCTTCTCTAGTTTGCTGAATCTTGATGAAGTTATGCAGCATGACACAGACCTCTGTAGTATCTTAGTCCACCACTGACTCCTCTGCGGCTCTCTATACATTGGTTAGGAATGGCTTTGTTCCCGCTAAATTACCAGATTATCAAAAACAAGGTTTCATCCATCTCTTCCCTCAGGACACTTGATAAGCAAGACACAGGAATTTCTATTTAATGGGATGCCATAGCCAAGCTGAAAGATAGTTGCCTTTGCCTATTCAAGGTACCCGTGGGCAAGACTAACTGTTACAGCTGAGACATACCAAGACTGAACCCACTCTATTGTGTTAATAAATCATTAACTGAGTAAATCTAAAAAGAAAGGTGGTCCCAGTGGAAGGAGATCCAATTGAGTGTGGTTTGTCTGGAAGCGTATATGAATGCTCCTATTCCAGTTTGGCCACTTATATGAAAATGTCCTCGGTTGTTTCCATATTAGAAGGGGAGACAGAGTGGTCTGAATAATGAGCTGGTCTCTATGGAGGGATTTTATTAGCTAAGGATAAAGACAATAAAGGATGGTTTTTGGATGATAGAATCAGCAGACGGTAAAACATTTTGAACAAACATGCACAGTCGAGTCTGTACAGAGCTTAGTGAGGAGAAGCATTAGCACTAAAGTGTCACTGTAAATCAAAACCAAATACATTGCAAACAGTTAAGTCCCCTCTGTGCTAAATAACTAATATCCAGAGTATTACTTTCCAGCTAACGGGCATCTATTCCCAGGGGCTTTGTCAAGAAGATGCATGAATGTCTTTCCAAGTTTAATTTAATGCTGTTATGCATCCCTAGCTTGGTATATGTCATGGATAAAATCTGATTCAACTGCTCATTCATATGCTTCTTTCATGATATGCCTACATACCAAAGAGACATTTAAATCCTAGGAATGCAAAATAAAATATCTGTGAACCTCCTTATTAGGTCATTATTAAAAGTACACAAGTCTTGCCAGGGGTTAAGTTATAAGTTAATACATAATGTGAAGGGTGTCTCTTATTGTACAAGAGATGTCATCTCAAGTAGTTTGGGAGAGAGGACCGTGAAGCGTGAAATGATGTCTCTTATACAATGAGACACCCTTCACACGATGTATTAACTTATTATAAATCATACACATAAGGATTAGACATACACATATCTTTACAGTGAAAATTACTTTTATTTTCATTAAATATAACATTCAACCCCCCTTCTCTCCATATAAAAATGGTTTGGTCTAGGATTGACCGTAACTGACCTACAGTAGTCGATCTGTGCTGTGTTTTCAGACTAGTTAAACGTGATGAAACTCTTTATTAAAAACAAATGTACATCCTGTAAAAATTGCACCACTAGCATGTAAGTGTCCTGAAGCACTGTTAGTAACTGAAGAGTTGAAACAGTTACTCTGATTTGGTGTAGGAAAAGTATTACTAGGCATCGCTGTCACAGCATGGGGGACTCGTTCCTGAAGACTTGCGTGAAGAAATGGATTGATTTCCCTTTTTTGCATTTCATCCGTGTTTGTCGTGGAATGCGTGAGACTGAGTTCACTCTTGTGTCCAGAAACTGAAATAATGTGCCTGCCTTCAACTCCAGCATCACTTAAAACTTGGCAACAAGTGGCACGAACACAGTGGTTGGTGTATATTGTAGAGAGAGCAGCTTCTACAGAGGTTTTTTTCATCAAATTGGCAATAAAACGTTCACCAAGGTTATTTTTCGTGGAATTTGAAAAAGCCTTGGCTGTACAGTTTAAAGCTTGAAAACGTACAGCATAAAGCTTTTTACAGGACAATTTTCTAAAGCTGGCTGTGAGTACATTTGTATGTCAGTGGTCTTGTCTTTAAGACCACCTTGGTGATTTTTGGTTTGTAATGCTAATGTTTGAGTGACATATTCATGGCCAGTGCCATCGGTAAGTAATATGTCCCAATTATCCAAATTAAAACAAAGGATTTTCCATTTTGCTTTGTTTTTATTTAGAGCGTTTTATTTTTAAGATAACGATCATTCTATGCACGAGATGACATTTATACGCATAAGAGGTATAGGAATGCTGCTCTGTGATTGGCTGATTTCTCATATGTGATTTATAATATGAAATACAGGACCTCTGAATGTATACTGTACTAGACTGTCTTTCTTTAAAATGTATCTCCATTTCAGATCTATCTAGAATATTTAAATATCATAGATGGTAATTGGATTTTTGGTTTAAGTATATTCACATTTTATTTTATGTCTGCCTGGTCACCATTTTAAGCAACTATTCTTAAATTCTAAAGTGATGTACAAGCACTTTAAATGGTATATCTCTATACTGGTAAGTCACTTACTCAGATGAGATTCAAAATCAGTGTAGGCCTTCATTCTATGCTGAGAAGGGCTTTTTGGTTTGTAGATGACAAAGCTAAAAAGCTTAAGATGTAATATTGTCTCAATTAAAATATAATTAAAACATTGATCATTTAATTTTGTCTACCTGAGTGCGGTTTAAAAAAAGGATCCACAGAGGGTGTTTCCTGGAAGGTATACGCAATATTTCACAATATCTCAGAATGAAGAAAAAACTGCAACTGCAACATTTGCTCATCGGTGCTTTCTTTTCACGGCAGTATTACAAGTTTATCGTATCATCTTAGTCGCAAGTAACTTGATTTTCTTTATATATATATACAGTAGAGAGTCAATTATCCAAACTAATTGGAACCTATACTAGTTCACATAATCGAACAGGTATTAATAACAATTATAATGTATAGAATAAAGTTAACACACACAAGTACTTAATACACAGATACCTACTTATGATATATAGCTAGTAACCTATTCTATCACATTAAGCATACAAAATGACAAAGCTTTACAAATCATTAAATTAATGCAATTCAGTAAAACTTTAAACATCTACAGTTAAGGTAATGAAATACTGTAATTTAAACCATATATCAAACTTTGAAAATCATCAAATAATACAATTCAGTACAACTTTGACACATTACAGAACTTTAGGAATCATTAAAATAAAAAAAATAAAAAAAAAATCAGTACAATGTTTCTATACTTTTGATTCTTGCTGTTAAGGCATTGTGATAATATGCATAGATAACATAGATATAATCTCCAGCCCCTACTGACAAAATAGAAGAAAAATCAAGAATGAGGTGCCTGTCTTGATTTATATATTGTAACGGAGCCGCACTCTACTCGGCTCATTTGCACCCTTAAGCACCAGACCAAGACACAGAACTTGCAGTTTCAGCACTTTCGTGCACTTTTATCAAACACAAAATTAACAAACAAAAGCTTAGCTCCCAAGTGGAGCCCTCACTATAACAGTTCTTAACTAGCACACTGAATGGCTAAGCCATTTGCCATCACTTATATGCAGGTTTTTTTGTTTACATTAATGTGCTGCTCCTCTTTTAGTTGTTCAGACTCCAGACAGGTAACTTTCTGAGTTTATTCTTGGTTCTTGTTTTAAATTTGGCGGTCTCCCCTGTGTTATCCAACAGATGATGGCCAACTATGCCCACACCCTGCGTTTTTAAAAGCCCTTAGGACTGCCACAATGTGGACGACAGAGACGCCATCTTAAGTATTATACAGTGCGCAGCACAATAAACCAGCTCCATGGTTAATCTACAACAACACTGTTTTTAAGCATAATTGAGGTTGTATCTTTGTAAATGCATATTTATTTGAAGGTTTTTCCTCAAACTGAGGGTGGTAAAGTTGGGCTGTGTCTTAAATTCGAAGGAATACGGTATACACACACAGCTCTGAAACTCCCTAAATGTGTGAGTACTGCATTACAATGCATAAGTCATAAACTACAAATATAGATTACACATACTACTGTTAATATGGGGCATTGTTTAAGTCCACAAGTGAGTACAGTATCACATGGTTAACTATAAGCAGCAATAATGCTGTGTGTTTCAGTATCGTATCTCAGTTATGTTCACACTCCTAGTTAATAAACAAGTTGATATTGGCTTCAACAGTGACCCTGTGTATGTTTCACATGACTTGTTCTGTACACGTATGAACATTCAGCCATCGAGTCAGCTAGATAAGCGACAGCATGTGTGGATAAACCACAAGAGCTTTATACTATCCCTGTGTATACACAAATAATAATACTGCATTACTTATATGGTACGTACACAACTACCATACATCAAAACACATTAGAATGAATACAACACTAAATGGTATGTGTTACCTGGTGATATTATGTAATAGAATTTAAACCATTCCCTTTTGATTTTTAAATTACATTAACTGAAAGGCAGTCAAAAGCTGATAGTGATCTTTATTACAGCATAACACAGGATTTGTCTGTACTGTAATTAAATCACTAACTAGAGTATACTTTTAATTATCTAACCACCCTTGATGTGCCTCTAATCGACATAGAGGATTAGCTTTTAGGTAAGGCTGCAATCTCTTCACTCCATTCGTCTATTCAGAAAGACAACTGGAAATGATTGGTTGTTTTGTTAACTCAGAAAATGGCCGTCTTTGTACGAGCGCCAGTAGCTGGCTGAGTTTCCTTTTGTGAAATGTGCAGTTCTAATGAACCATATAACAGTACAATTGAAGTACTGGCAAAAACGCTGTCTTTGGTCTGACTATCTCTTGACGCTTCAAAAAACACAAAAATGTGAATGTATGTGATTGACTAGAGTGCTTTTCAGTGGTGTTTTCTCTCTTTTTTTATTGATTTGAAATTTGAATCTCTGCTTTCCAGATATTGTATTAGGGTAATGTCGGTATATCACAAAATCCCAAGGGGGTTGGGGTTTAGAGTCCTTACATTTAGAAAAAAAGAACAGAAAAGATCAAGAATCTCTTCTACCAACCTCATAAATAAAGGATTTGCTAAATTAATTATTTTGGTATTCTCAACAAGCTAAAGTCGCTATTTCAATTGCTTACATTTAAATAGTACATTTATACTCTTGTGCTAAGATTAACTTTTTCAACATTTTCCTTATGAAACCAGCTGGATGCCTTTTAAAAGGATAAATCACTTACTGAACTCATAAAACGAAATTACAACATTTCAAAAAAACAAACTAAGAAACATCTGTGTTTTGATATTGATATTGTAAAGCTCAGAACGCAAAAATTTAATTGTTAGTTATGGTGTTTTGCTCTCAGACAGCAAAACTGCAAACATTTAAGGTAATGGAGTTGTTTAGCGGTTTCAGATGTTGAAATAAAAATGCTTTTTAATGATAAACAGTAAGTCACAGAGAAATTAACAAAAGTCACCTAATTATTATTTCACAGGCGTATATATAAAAGACACAGCCGTACAAAGATAATTGAAATCCTAACTCAAGCTGTTTTTCTGAAGAGACTTTGTTTTCATTACATCTTCATGCAACAGCAGTCTGCCTGATGAAATGTCACTAAAGTGATCATCAATTAAGTTGTTATGTAGAGATCTTGTGTGTCAAGTAGATCTGGCTTGTTTTCCAACAGTAATTATTTTTTTCTCTGAAGCAAACAAGGACCCAGTTACAAAAATACATAGTGTCCATATCTGTGAAAAACCATTCCAAAGACAAGAATGAAAAGATTGTAGTTTTTTAAATCAGTATTTGGTCAGTCTACATTGACCCAGTTGCCGATTTGTATTCTAGTTTGCGCAAAGCAATGTTTAATTCTTTAATTGTTAATTTATATGTTACACAATGCAACTCATACTCATACTCATTTGTATATCTCTGGGCCGCTGAAGAGTTGTTCACAAACAGCCTGTCTTAAAGGAGAAAGCCTGCACAGATTAGAGGTGCAGTCAGCAACCAGTATCTGAAACGAATATCAGAGAGGTAACAATCGACAATCATTGGTGCATTGAGAACAGTTTATTAATTAAAACCCAGCAGCTACAAAATGTGTAGACTCTTCACAGAAGCCTTTAAAATTCAGCTGAAAACATGCATGTATTTTATACATAGTAATAAAACATATGCTTTGCAAAAGCATTATTAAAACAAATTAAATAATGCAACAAACACAATATATACACAAGGCTACAAAGAGGGCACCAGGGTCATATAATTGATCAGTGTTTAATTGAAGCTCGAAAATAAAAGCATTGGCTATCAGTAATTGATTAATTGTTAAATCTGTAGCACCAACATATGGGATTGTGAGTATTTACCCAAAACGTCAAACAAACTCAAATGTACAGTATGGGTGCAGCAGCTACCTAAAATGAACAGTGTGCATCATCTAAATCTTTTCACAAATCTTCAGTTTGGAATACACCTGACCTTGAGCAGTACCCCAGATTGTCCCTAGTGTAGGTATGAAGGTACCCCACATTGCCCCTAGTGTAGGTGTGAAGGTACCCCACATTGTCCCTAGTGTAGGTGTGCTTTTACTTTCCACTAACTTCTGAACTGTGCTCATTTAGGATCCGTTATAAAGTTTACTTGTCTAAAATGGGTCATTGCAAACGTGCATAATGTGCAGATAGACACAAGAGCTTTCAGGGAAATAATCAATAAGATGTCTTCAGGCACTAAGTTTTTGGAAGACTTTCAAAACACAAATATATTAAACAGCGCCCCATGGGATATTGCGGAAATTAGGGCTCATATTGCTTGGAAGCCAGCAGCAATGTAGCAGCCAAGTATGTGGATACTTTAAAGCAATTAAAAAAAGAAAAAGGAATCGGCAAAAATCATATTTAACTTTACCTCCACAAAACAAGCTTTACAGAACACACACGTAGTCTCCCTATTCTCAAGCCCTTAGCAGTGATAATGTTTGTGTGAACCCTATTCAAAATGTGACTTGCTTCTTTTATTGATATACAATATTACTTAAAGAATGAAATGCAGTAACCCCTTTGCACGCTCAATGGTAATTTTGAC
>NW_026708023.1:0-16000 GCF_902713425.1 Acipenser ruthenus
GCCAGCATCTGCTGTCCAGTCAGAATAATCACTTGTGTAGTCACTGAAACACAAAACTAAGAATAAGAGCCTTGAAAACCCTTTCGGGTGGCTTGGACTCTGCATGTTAAGTTGTACCTTGAACATGAACAGTAATCTATTAGATATACACCAATTGTGTTTTCAAAATGGATAGAGCTACAGGCAGTAGAAATGAGAGCATTTGGTGTGTTGTGAGACAATGCCATCACAGTTTTTCAACAAATCATACATTGAATAGGACAGGCCTTTGTCTTAAGGTTGGTTGTCACAGACATAGGTACATTAGATGGTTAACCCTTTGCAGTCCTATGTCAGACCTGGTCCGACATTGCAATTATTCCTATCCTGTCCAATGTCGGACCCTGTCCAACATCATCAAAAAGACGCAAAAAACGGGTTTCTAGTCGTTTTTTCTCCAGAAAAAGCAGAGAAAACCATTCAATGGCCGTGTGGGACCGACAGGAGCCGAGACAATCCGAAAAATAAATAAATAAATGGCGTATCTCATGAATAGTCATACTTGCCCCATAGAGGCCATAAGGAAACAAGCTGCCTGTGACTGCATCAGCGCTCAGAGAATATCACGGACATTTGCAGAGCCTTTTTTAGATGTTATAGTAATAAAATAATGACTTGGATCGCATTATTGAGGCGTTTGGTGATAAAACGAGTGATCAGGAGATGATTGATCGGTATGTACGACTATTATTATTATTATTATTATTATTTATTTATTTATTAGCATATGTGAAAGCTATAGTGAACGAAAGGGTGGGGCGGGGCTGGAGATGCCTAGTGAGTGCTTTGTTGATATGCAGGGCCTTTTAAACCCGTTTGACTGTGGAAAAAAAATACTTTTAAACAGCGCGTCTAAAATTAACTGCGCGTGTGAAAATAAATTGGACCTGACACACACTTAATAAATGGACTGCAAAGGGTTAATTAGATGAGAATCGACCAAGAGAAGTCTCACATTCTTCTCTAGGGATCAGCAACAGCATACCATTAGTCTTTAAATCCCTCAAATGTTTGACTTCAGTGTTCAATGTTGAAGGTGTTATACAAGAAGTCTTACAATAATCCCTTTAATGTTGCAGTTCCTTTAACAGTCTTGGCCAGTGCAGCAATATATATGACTTGGAGTCCCATGTTCCATGAGCTATGAGCAATGCATATCAGAACTCCACCTACCTGGAGCTGCTGCTGTCACTTGGCCAGGCCCTTCCCTCCTCGTCTGATGTTTCACCACTTGCAGGACGAACTTCACCCTCCTGTCATTTAAAATATAATCCGGTACAAATTCAATCATGAGGGCATTGTTATTTACTGCTTTTGCACCTGTCACTTATGAAGTCTTAAAACTTTAGCAAACCACCAGTTATTTTTTGATTCAACCTTTCAATCTACAAACAGATGCTACTTGTAAATGCTCTTTTAGACACAAATGTATTGATTGTTGTGATATTATTATCAATCAAATGGGGAGGTACTACGCAGGAGACTACAAAATGACTTTTGTATTTAAGAAAAAAATGTGAACAAGTAAAATGTGATATCCCTTCTACCATACAGTGGAACGTCGCATATCCGACCGTCACATAACCGTCCTGATCAATTAACCGCCTCGCTAAATAAATAAATAAGCAAATAAATAAATAAATAAATAAATAAATAAATATTAAAAATTAGGCTACAAGAGTAATGGTATTGGCAGGAAGTGCAGCGTCCGCGATGGAAACAGAAAGAAAGTGTTATAGCAATCAGCCTTTTGGTGTGTTCCCCTTTAAGAGACGGGCTGTGTGCGTGTCAGTCAGCTGTGTGAAGCAGTGACGTTTCAATACATCAGTTGAGAAAGTTTTGTGTTTTACTCTTTTTTTGTGCAATGTATTTATATGATGGAGCGCACGGTTGCAGATATTGGCAGCGTGGTGTTGTAGCTTTTGAATACATCTCAATTAAACAAAGCAAGCTTCATAAACGCATTGCTTACCGGCCGTTTGGTTTAAATATTGCTTCAGCTATTTTAAACAAGCTGCTTATCGGCTGTTGGCAATATCGAGAAAGAGTGCTAAGTACCGTGACAGCGATATTCAGAAAGCAGAACCAGGGAGGCAGGGACTTCTAGAGTTAAAAAAGAAGCCATCAGTTCCAAGCTTTGCGTGGAGATGGCTTATAGTAAACCGCATAGCAACACTGTGTATTGTAGCCTAATTAATCTCGTTTACGTTTGCTTACTTTTAAAGCAAAGAATTTCCCCGCGTTTAAAGCAATTTGAGTGTTTTTGTTCACTAACATCACTACTTCACTATGCATGTGTAAATGTCATTTTCTATAGATGTTCGCAAATATGACTTTTTTTTTTTAACATATCTGCCTATACCCCAGTCCACAGGGGGTCAGATATGCGACGTCGTACTGTACTTTCATAATTATTTTCAAATTTGACACACAGACTTCAGTTCTTATTCTGAATAACAATTCTGTGGAATTACTTTCTCTTATACTTTCTATGACAGCATGTTAAGCAATCACTTGTCAACAGCCACAGTACTTTTGGATACCTCTAACAAGATTCTGAACGACAATCTCTTTGGTGTCTCAGGTTTTGCTAGATACAATAAAAAGAAGTAGTACAGGAAGCCAGGTACGTAGCTGTAATAGTAAATGCAGCTCAGCTGTATGTGACTGACAGTGGCTCGAATGAACAGTTGTTCTGTGAAAATTTGTTACATTTAGTAAAAATGCTTTCAAAAGACCAAATTCCCATTGGGCTTATTTTTTTTAGATCCTATTGATTTAGAAGTATTACTATGTAGGACAGCCGCTACAAGATCGTTACCTTTATTAAAAATGTGGATGGATTAATCAACTAATGCCCATAAATTAACCAATCAAAAATTGTAATCGAGTGACAGCCCTAAAAAAAAAAGTTCTCCTGGTTTTTTCTTTTCTTTTTCAACTTCTTTCTTTTTCTCTCTACCCTATTTCTGTCAATTGCAGGGTACATTCAAGCTCCTTTATTTTGCTCATTTTATAAACACTGCTGATTGCTGTCTATTAGTGCTGGGACGAACATTGGATTTTCATGTTCGGATATTCGCTCATAACTTAAATATTCGTTTGGATATATTCGTTATATTGCTCAGAAAGCAGATAGAGACAGCACAGCAGCAGGGGCAGGGGGGTGTGGCTCGTGTGTGTGTGTGCCTTTATTTTACAGCAAAAATGTTAAAATAGAAAAATATCCCAGGAATAGAGAATACGTTTGTGGCGGAGTGTCCCGCCCCTATTTATTATTATTTGTATTTTTGTTTGCGGCGCGGTAAAAGCGCCGCGTCTTATATTATTATTTAAAAACCCCGTGAGGATGCATGGCTGATCAGCTACTGATTACTTAAATAGCTGACAGTCATGCATCCTTACCAAACGCGTGCAGACTCTGGCCGGGGGATAATAAGATAATTACCAACTAGTTAATCCCTCGGCCAGAGTATATAAACCTGCAGCTCTCTGCACTTGAGGTTGGGGTGTTGGAGTAGAGAGTACGGGGAGCGGAGAGAAGGTATAACATTTAAAAACAATTGCTAATACGTGCTGGATTATCCAGCACGGCACTTACTTGTTTGTTTATTTATTCGTTTGGCCCTCGTGCCCTTTTGTTTGTATTTTGTTTAAATCTGTTGTTTGTTTATTATTAAATACGCCGAGTGCTTTTGCACTCGGTTTCACCCGCCCATCCACTGTTTTGGAGTCAGTTACTTCCTGGTCCGTGACGTCATCCACCACACCACTGCGAGCCAGACTGTCACATATGGTGTCCTGCGTGGGACAAAACAAACGCCTCCAATAGCCGGACCAGGAAAGAAAAGCTAGTTTTTTTTGTTCGTTTTTTTTTTCCAAAGTGTTTTTGTGTGTTTTTGGGAAAAAAAAAAAAAAAAAAAAAAAAAAAAAATATGGGAAGAAGCGGACGGAGGAAGCAGCAGCTACAGCAGCGTGGGGCCGGTCGCAGGTCCCACTGTAGCTCAACCATGCTGGACGTCTGCCCCACCTGCTTGAAAGGTGAGGAGTGGTGCTTCGCTGTTGGGGAGGTGGGTCACATAGCACCCGACCAACCCCCTCCATGGCAGGAGAAAGAGGAGCCAGAGCGTCCAGTGAGGGAGGACCTGCATCCTCCAAAGAGGACGAATGCACTCTCCTCTGAGGGAGTCTGGGACTGGCTGGTGGAGCCGGGGAGGGATTATGAGGAAGCCCTCCCTGCAGTGATCAACCTCCTGTGGGCAAGAGATGGGGAGCGCTGGGAGGCCTGGGAACAGCAACACCACCCAGCTTCCCTCCCAGACATCGCAGCCATGGTGTTCAACTACCTGGCTGCGGATATGGGAGAGACCCTGCTGCTGCCATCTCCAGCACAAAAGGGAGAGGAGCCATCGCTACCGTCTCCACCAGCAGAGGGAGAGGAGCCATCGCTGCCGTCTCCAGCGCCAGAGGGAGAGGAGCCATCGCTGCCGTCTCCAGCGCCAGAGGGAGAGGAGCCATCGCTGCCGTCTCCAGCGCCAGAGGGAGAGGAGCCCATCGCTGCCGTCTCCAGCGCCAGAGGGAGAGGAGCCATCGCTGCCGTCTCCAGCGCCAGAGGGAGAGGAGCCATCGCTGCCGTCTCCAGCGCCAGAGGGAGAGGAGCCATCGCTGCCGTCTCCAGCGCCAGAGGGAGAGGAGCCATCGCTGCCGTCTCCAGCATCAGAGGGAGAGGAGCCATCGCTGCCGTCTCCAGCGCCAGAGGGAGAGGAGCCATCGCTGCCGTCTCCAGCGCCAGAGGGAGAGGAGCCATCGCTGCCGTCTCCAGCGCCAGAGGGAGAGGAGCCATCGCTGCCGTCTCCAGCATCAGAGGGAGAGGAGCCATCGCTACCGTCTCCAGCATCAGAGGGAGAGGAGCCATCGCTACCGTCTCCAGCATCAGAGGGAGAGGAGCCATCGCTGCCATCTCCAGCATCAGAGGGAGAGGAGCCATCGCTACCGTCTCCAGCATCAGAGGGAGAGGAGCCATCGCTACTGTCTCCACCAGCAGAGGGAGAATGCCTGCTGGTTTCGCCTCCACAGCCTGGGGAGGAGCCCGAACGTCCTACGCCCGAGTGGGAGGAGCCCGAACGTCCTACGCCCGAGTGGGAGGAGCCCGAACGTCCTACGCCCGAGTGGGAGGAGCCCGAACGTCCTACGCCCGAGTGGGAGGAGCCCGAACGTCCTACGCCCAAGAGGGGGGAGTCGGTGCGTCCACAGCCCAAGAGGGAGGAGTCGGTGCGTCCACAGCCCAAGAGGGAGGAGTCGGTGCGTCCACAGCCCAAAGAGGGGGGAGTCGGTGCGTCCATAGCCCAAGAGGTGGAAGTCTGCGCTTCCACAGCCTTAGGACCCAAGCTGCAGTCCCAAGAGCCAGAAGGGGAGGAGTTACAGGCTCAACCCCCTGAAATTTTCTGGGGGGGAGAAGGGCAGGATGCTGGTGTTCCCCAGCAGCCTCTATTTATGCTGCTGAAGGGAGCACGGCACACACCAGCCCAGCCGCCACAGCAGAGGGAGCCAGCACCGCCACAGCCTCCCTCTGAGTGGCCAGCATCCGCCCCATCGCCTCTGCCTCCACCACCACCAGGAGCAGAGCAGCAGGAGCTGCCTCTGTCTCCACCACCACCAGGAGCAGGGCAGCAGGAGCTGCTTCTGTCTCCACCATCACCAGGAGCAGAGCAGCAAGAGCTGCCTCTGCCTCCGCCACCTCCACCAGCAGAGGGTGAATGCCTGCTGGTTCCACATCCACCGTCGTGGGAGGACTGCTTGCCCCTCCCACCTCCACCAGCAGAGGGTGAATGCCTGCTGGTTCCGCCTCCACCGTCGTGGGAGGACTGCTTGCCCCTCCCACCTCCACCAGCAGAGGATGAATGCCTGCTGGTTCTGCCTCAACCGTCGTGGGAGGACTGCTTGCCCCTCCCACCTCCACCAGCAGAGGATGAATACCTGCTGGTTCCGTCTCAGCCGCTGTGGGAGGACTGCTTTCCCCTCCCACCATCGCCATTGCCTGGGGATGGCTGTTCTGCATCGCCTGGGGCTGCCTTTTGTTCTCCACAGGACACAGGGTACGAGGGAGAAGTGGAGCTCCCCGCTGCCGCCTCCATGGCCAGGGGCTCCCCTCCCGAGTTCGCCTTCCGAGGGTCCGCTGCTGCTGCCGTCGCCTTCCGAGGGTCCGCTGCTGCTGCCGTCGCCTTCCGAGGGTCCGCTGCTGCTGCCGTCGCCTGGGGTCGCCAGGGATCCTGCTTCGCCTGGGGTCGTCGAGGGTCCGGCTTTGCCTGGGGTCGCCAGGGATCCTGCTTCGCCTGGGGTCGCTACACGATGGCCGGAGCTCCATGAAAGGGAGCTGCCAGAAATGAAGAAAGGGGGGGAGGTCAGGAGACCAGCTCCCCCAGCCGCACTTTCGCGGCTGGAGATCATGTGGTCGGAGCCCCACGGAGGGGAACTGCCGGCCATGAAGAAGGGGGGAGAGGTCAGGAGACCAGCTCCCCCAGCCGCACTTTCGCGGCAGGATAGAGTGTGGCGGGAGCCCCGGAAGAGGGAACTGCCGGCCACGAAGAATGGGGGGGTGCCAGAGATTCCACCATGGCCACCCCCCAGAAGTAACTTGCTTCCTCCTCTTCCGGGACTTTAAGACTGAGGGGGGAGGTGGCCGTTGGGGCCATGTGTGCTGCGCACAAGGGGGGGGCATGTGTGGCGGAGTGTCCCGCCCCTATTTATTATTATTTGTATTTTTGTTTGCGGCGCGGGTAAAAGCGCCGCGTCTTATATTATTATTTAAAAACCCCGTGAGGATGCATGGCTGATCAGCTACTGATTACTTAAATAGCTGACAGTCATGCATCCTTACCAAACGCGTGCAGACTCTGGCCGGGGGATAATAAGATAATTACCAACTAGTTAATCCCTCGGCCAGAGTATATAAACCTGCAGCTCTCTGCACTTGAGGTTGGGGTGTTGGAGTAGAGAGTACGGGGAGCGGAGAGAAGGTATAACATTTAAAAACAATTGCTAATACGTGCTGGATTATCCAGCACGGCACTTACTTGTTTGTTTATTTATTCGTTTGGCCCTCGTGCCCTTTTGTTTGTATTTTGTTTAAATCTGTTGTTTGTTTATTATTAAATACGCCGAGTGCTTTTGCACTCGGTTTCACCCGCCCATCCACTGTTTTGGAGTCAGTTACTTCCTGGTCCGTGACGTCATCCACCACACCACTGCGAGCCAGACTGTCACAACGTTATGTAGGTCTAACTTTACCCCAGTGAATTAACTACAAAACAAAGGATGCCAAATAGCAGTTCAAGTCAAACATTGTTTTGTTTATTCTCGAAATAAATAGTATTAAAGACACCGCATTTTATTTATTTTTTTACTTTGCCGTTTCTTCGCAGTAAACAGTGACCACAGACACGTTTTCATAAAGTAATATGAGGTTTACTCGTGCCTTTTGGTAGCTGAACAAGCAAACAAAAACTGAAATTTAACTTTAAACACTTCAAATAAAACAAATGTGGAAATTGCGTTGTAAAATGAAGGGGAAAAAACTCATCATTTTGGTTCTCGTTTATTACATTCCACATAACAAAGTCACATCAAAATATATATAAAATCTGTTCCATGATATTCCAACTTGCTCTAAAGCAGCAAAACACGTTTTTGACCCAGATTTACTCAAGAGCTGCTGTGTTGGTCCTGTGTTTTTTGTTAATGTATTAATATCACGTATCACACAGAGTTATTTTTTATTTGCCATTTTTGAAACCGTCTTGCTACTTCTGGTGAGGTGGTAAATAAAGGCATTTTTGTCATTTCTAGTGAAATGCTAGCGATTCTTGTATCCGAATACATATAAAAAAATATTAGTTCAAATATTTGGACATTTGTACTTGTAATGACATTACAAAATTAAAACAAAGTTTAAAAAAACAATGTGTGAACAAAACACTGTCATTGTTTAAATTATTTAATCTAAACCATATGCTGTTGCAAAACATAATACAATAAAAGCATTACAAAGAATAGGCTTGATCAGACTGGTTCATGCCAACAAGAGGAAATCAAGTACATTTACAACTGTCCATAGTACTTCTGGACCCCCTTATTCATAATATGGATATTGTATCTATGTTTGTGTGGTGGTTTACCTCTGAGGAGCTGTTCTCCTCCTCAGCTGTGTCCCCCTGCCTACTAGTCTCCTCCACCGCTGCTCTCGTATGGTAGTTGTGCTGGTTCACCTGCATTCTCCTCGTCTCCCCACCGTCACTCAGTGACTCAGGTCCATGGTTCTGGGAAGAATCACACAAGACAACTGGTTGAAGGAAATATTTAACATGACCCCATCTAGGCAGCCGACATTAAATTCAAACTAATTCAAACAAGAGCCAGCAGTACACATGAAGACAAGGCAAAATGAACATTAAGAAAGAAAGGTTATTAACTCCCTGTATTCACAAGCTTACAACAATGCTGCTTATGAGTTCACGATGTGCTACGTATACGATGAGTTCATGATACGATACGTATGGGGGTTCTGATTTTCGGGTGAAATTGTTTTCCAAATTTGGGTAAATGTTTTTAAAAAAAAAAAAAAATATATATATATATATATATATATATATATATATATATATATATATATATATATATATAAAATCAAGAAAGAATAAATATTCGGGTAGAAATCAGGTTTTATTTAGAAAGAAAAACAAATGCTATAAACAATAAAACAGTTGTACTACCCTAATTAGGTTACAGTTTCCTATTAACATACAATTTGCTTCTTTACAGACATTCCTATAGTTGTTCCTTTCCTGCATCCAACAGAATAACTAAAGCTTAAAAAAGGTACAATAACCTATTTTTTTTTTTTTACTTACTAAATGGAGAAAACTCATAATACTATACCATGGGCTCAGATTTGGTTGTTTTTTGTGGTTCTTTTTTTTTTTAGATTAAGAACTGGCTCTCAAATAACTTCAGCTTAAACAAAGGCAAATACTTGTAGGAAGAAATGTGCAATTAGAAAATTAGTGGTCTTGTTACTTTATTTACTGTAATACATGCCCTAAATCTTACATTTTTTTACTTTGCTTTTTGGCCTTCCCAGTCTGATAGTGTTAAACGAGTGTGAGATGAGACAGACCTACAGCTTGAGTGTTCAAGCTTTTTACAACAGCTCACAAAAACAATGCACAAGGATAAGGCTCAGGATGTACAGGACTGCTCATGTAGAAGGCAGATATATATATGTTTCTGTATAAGTACTTTCTCTGAATACATTTTATCAACAGGCTTCCAATTTCAAAAAATCTAGCATTCACTATGACACATTTTAGTGATAATTGTGGTTGAAGCAATCTAGGTTAATTCTCCAGTGCTGTAAATGCTTTACAAAATTCAGTTATGGCTTATTGCAACAGTGTATAGGTTGATTAAATGAACCTGAGCTTTTCAATATTATAAAACCTTTTTATAAAAAAATTAATTGTTTTGAAGACGTTGGATCAGCACAGATCATCTATTGGTGACAAACAAAATCACTGTCCCGTCTTGTATCATGGAGGGGGTAAATGAAGTACTGCTTGAGTAGAAATTACCTTAGCTTCCCTCTGAATATGACTTGGCACTGTTCTCTTTTTCTTCTCTAATTTGTAAATGCTTATCTCCTCTTCTCCCTTGGCAGTTCTCACTTGTTCCTGCTTCCTGGAAGTATAAAACATTAAAGATATCACAGTTCTTGTATTGTAGTAACATGGTACTTACACTGTTGGTAATTTTAATTGCAGCCTACATTTGGCTCTGTATATTATAACACTTAAGCCAGAGAGGACTAGCCCTACCTGGATATGCCTGGAGGTAGCTCTGGCACCAGCACTCTTCGACTCCAGGCTACAAGGTCTCTCTCAGTGGCAATTTCACTCCTCGGTGCATTGCTGTGCATCTGTCGTACCCCTTCAATCTGACCACTGCGCCTCAGCCCCACGTTGGGTGGTGAGTGCACCTCTGAGGAAGAACTCACAGAACCTGAGGAGTAAGAATAAAAAGGGACACTAATTTGTCTTTGCAAGAAAGCAACATATTTTATTGAGAGAAATGCATGATTGCAATACAGTTGAAAACAGTGGACTCTTAAAGAGTGTATCCTTCATTGTGTATCTTGTACTCTGTATTGGAGTTGTGTAATCAATAAATCAATCAATCAATCTATGGATGAAGGCTATATTTGCATCCTGAGCCATTCTAAAATATATATATATATATATATATATATATATATATATATATATATATATATATATATATATATACACACACACACATACTTGAACTTTGATCCATTCAATTCCGAGTAAATAAACAGGAAATAAAAATAAAAGAAAATAAAAACAGAAAGTTCATAGTTATCAATGTTTTTTTCTTTCTTTTGCAGTATGTTTTGTTACTCATTTTCAGAATCGCTGTTTTTTCATTCAGCCATTTTCTCTTGTTGTTAGGAATGGAGGTGTAGTGCATTCCTTTGAAAAGTGGTGGAACTGACAATGATGTAAACAAATCAAAGGTCAGAGGTCAGACTCTTGCCCGATAGTGTAAGGATGTTAGGGCAATAGTTCAAGCTATTTTTGCTCGTATGATGATGTTTTAAACAAATCACAGACCACAATTTCCAAGCACTGACTAATTTTTAATTTATTTTATTTTATATATATATTTAGTGGTGGGACGAACACAGGATTTTCATGTTCGGATACTCGATCAATTTAAATATTTGTTCGTTTTCAAAAAGTACTAAAAGCCATTATATTGCTCTGAACGCAGGCAGAGACAGCACAAGGGGCAGTGGGCGTGGCCATGGCCCCTGTGTGTGTGCCTTTATTTTACAGCAAGACTTTACAATATATAACACTTAACCACTTCAATACCATGACGTATGCACGTACGTCAATTGAAAACCCACTTACAGAACCATGCCGTACCTGCGTACGTCAAGTTCCCCATTCTATTCTATGATTGGTTTCTCAGTCTATTGTTTCAGGTTTCATTCTCTAAAGCAGTGCTAGTACTGTGGAATGTGCAATAAAAGTTGGGGGAGGGTCAGGTGACATTTTTATCCAATTGCGGGTCATGTAGCAATTCCAGTCTGTAGCTGTGGGCGTTTAGAAGGCTGAGATATATTGCATGAAGCCATTCAGCTTTTACAAGTATATATATAGTGTTATTATTTTTTGATGTATTATTAGTTTTACTTGTTTAGTTATAGTTTATATAGTTTTTAGCGAAAGCTAAACATGGCAATGTACGTGGTCTTTCTATAATGAGCAACAGGAGTGAAATTGGTTTGGAGGATTTCGATACCAGCAACAGTGATGCTGACTTCATCACTCAGCGATGATCATGAAGAGCATGTGGAGCCAGGAATAGTACAAACAGAAGAGCATGCAGCTACTTTACAGGTAAGCCAGCTGCAAACAGGAAGCTGTCTGGTTTGAAATGGCAGTACTGTGACAAAATACTATCAAAGCACAGCACTGGGTACAGGCAACGCGGCAGCCAGATCCATCACAATGCCTGCGCAAAGTAGCTGTGTACACGCATTTGTGACTATCCCTCAAACACAAGCGAAGCAGACACCGTAAAAAAGGTGCAGGGTCTGCTACGAAAATGAAAACAAAAGAAAAGACAAAAGAAAAATGTGCAGTGGTTGCAAAGGCAACCCCGGGTTCTGTTGTATTGAACATTTCAATAAATGGACAGAGCAAGTCGATACTGTCACATGTTTTGACGTTGTTTGATTTTTATTCAATAATTACTGTTTACTGATTGTTATTAGCAGCGTTTTTGTTTTCATTGTTACAAAAAAAAAAAAGGTTTTTATCTCTATATTAAATATGGGTATGTGGTACACAGCAGCATAAAGGGTTAATGAAAAACACATTTTAAAGTCATTTATTTGTGTATGTTAACATTTTATAGCAATTACAGTTTTGAAAACATTATTATTATTATTTTCAAAATCTTGTACCTGGGAAGGGGTTTCATTTTTACTTCTGGAGTTGAAGTGGTTAAAATAGAAAAATATATTCCAGGAGTAAAGAATATGTTGTGTAGGACTTACTTCACCCCAGTGAATTAACTACAAAACAAAGGATGCCAAATAACAAGTTTATTCCTGAAATAAATAGTACATAAAGTTGACACAGCATTTATTTTATTTATTTTTTCATTCCTTGCCATTGCCGTTTCTTCACAGTAAACAGTGGCCATAGACACGTTTTCATAAACTAATAACACAAGATTTACTGCTGCCTTTTTGTAGCTGAACAAGCAAACGAAAACTGAAATTTAACTTTAAAACACTTTAAAACACTTCAAATAAAACAAATGTGGAAATGGCATTGTAAAATGAAGGTAAAAAAACTCACCGTTTTGCTTCTCATTTATTACATTCCACATAACAAAGTCGCAACAAAAAATATACTATCAGGGCTAGAAGTTAACTAAAGGCAGTAGTGAAGATTTGCTACCTGTCTGGAATGTAGATAGCAAAATGGTCTTATTTGGTAGCGGTTTATTACACTAATAACACAGTGTAACAAATTTTTTCTTTTTTTTTGGTTCCTGGGTAGTAAGTGTTATTTCCTAATTGCTTATGCCTCAAAAGTATAGAAAATGGCAATCATTCCCCACAAACTGCTTTTGTGACTAGGACAGTGATATTTTGAAATGTACCTATTTTCCAGAACATTCCAGATAGATTCAGTGCTGAGTAAACTTGGAGTAACTTCTAGGACTTTCTAGAACTTTCCAGTAATATAAATAGTAGTATAAATACAGGGGCCTTAAGCCCACCAGTTCAGTTTAGTTCCAGCTGCCTAAGTGGATACATATCTGCATTTTTCTGAGATGGCATCAAGGTCATAGGAGACTTCAAAATGGTGGCATTCCTGATGGGTCTCCAAGGCGGTTTTACCAAGTTTCCCTGCTATCTTTGCCTTTGGGACAGCAGGGACACCAAGGCGCACTACCACAGGCGGGACTGGCCACAGCGGACGAGTTCTCTGTGGGGAGGAACAACGTCAAGTGGGAGCCACTGGTGGACCCCCGGAAGGTGCTGATGCCACCACTGCACATCAAATTGGGCCTTATGAAACAATTTGTCAGAGCTCTAGATAAGGAGTCGGCAGCCTTCAAGTACCTTCAAGACTTCTTCCCTAAGCTGTCTGAGGCAAAGGTCAAAGCCGGTGTCTTCGTCGGACCACAGATAAAGAAGATCCTGGAGTGCAATGAATTCCCCAAGAAGCTCACTAGTAAGGAGAAAGCGGCTTGGAACAGCTTTGTTGCAGTGGTTCGGGGCTTCCTGGGCAATCACAAGGCCGAAAAACTATGTGGAGCTGGTTGAGACTCTGGTGAAGAACTACGGCACAATGGGCTGTAGGATGCCCCTCAAAGTCCATATCCTTGATGCTCATCTTGATAAATTCAAGGAGAACATGGGAGCGTACTCGGAGGAGCAAGGCGAGCGCTTCCACCAGGATATACTGGACTTTGAACGCCGCTACCAAGGACAGTATAACGAGAACATGATGGGAGACTACATTTGGGGGCTGATTCGTGAAAGTGATTTACAGTATAACCGTAAATCTCGAAAAACTACTCACTTCTAAATCTTTTGTAGTCATTTTTGTATTACTTTAGTATAAATACATGTTAATTTGGATTCATATGTTGTTTTTTTCTGACTTTATGTGAACGAAAAGACATAAATTCGCCCGTTTTCTCATTGGAAATAGGTAAATTTCAAAATATCACTGTCCTGGTCACAAAAGCAAAGTTTGTGGGGAATAATAGCCATTTTCTATACTTTCGAGGCATAAGCAATTAGGAAATAACACTTAATACCCAGGAACAAAAATTGTGTTACATAGTGTAATTATATATAAAAATAATTAAAAAAAATTAACATAGACTGACTATCCCAAACTATCACATAGTAGGCCTATATTTAAATCAGAAGGTATTTATTGAAACCACCTTTTGCTCGACTAAGTAATGGAATTACTACAAGAAACAAGATAAAACAAGGAAGACGTTACTTGGATCATGGTAATGTTATAGCTAGCTATTTGCTCCTGTTTTTTTTTTTTTTTGTAGTCAGAATTTTGATAAAAGTAATAATTATATACCTTTTATGTGTTCATTTTTAGAGTGGGTGAAACCAGGGTTAACATTATAACAAAATAATCTCCATGACAGATTAAATTAGCATTCTATAGACACTGAATAAACTTAATAACCTGTTAGGTCATTGCCTGTTATCTTATAAAATCTTAATGTTTTTAACAGTTATTTAATTTTACTTTTGGTCTATAAAATAAACTTCATATCTTTAGATTGTATCCATGTTGTTCTGTACTGTAGGTATTTGTACTCCACTGTCCAATACAATTTGCATTGTGGGCTTGCGTGTATCTACATGGGGCAGTACAAACCTGAGTCAACTAAATCGGGAAGCTCTATTAGCAATGTTTTTTCTGGATGTCTGCCAATTTTCTTCAGCTCAACAACAAACAAATCTGAACAACTTCTAGTAGGATCGAAAACTCAACTCAAGAATCTCAATATTGCTTCCTTGAACCTTGGAAACTGCTGCTGCCTTCCCCCACAGTACGAAGCCTTAGTACTTCTAGATAGTAACCTCTCCTTTGATGCCCAAATCTCATCTGTAGTCAAATCCTCCTTCTACCACCTCCGAAACATCTCAAAAGATCCGTCCCTACCTTTCCCTCCGAGATGCAGAGATACTCTGTCATGCATTCATCTCCTCTCGACTACTGCAACTCTCTATGGTGGTCTTCCGTCACGCGCCATAAACCGATTGCAGCTGGTTCAAAATGCCGCTGCAAGGATCCTTAGCAGATGTAAAAAACATGATCACATTACCCCCCGTCTTGCCCAGCTGCACTGGCTACCTGTAAAGTTCAGGATTACTTTCAAAATTCTCCTGCTTGGCTGTAAGGCCCTTCATCACACAGGTCCAGAGTATCTCTCCAACCTGCTGACCCGCTATGTCCCTACACGTCAACTTAGGTCCTCTGACTCTGGATTGCTTGTTATACCCAAGCAAAAGTGCACCACACTCGGAGAGCGCTCTTTTAGCCTCATTGCCACGACTATCTGAAACTCTCTCCCAGCTTTAGTGTGTGTAGCTCCCACAGTCGCCCACTGATATCTGTTATTAGCTGTTGTCTAAATTGCTATTTCAGGTTTTTCACTCCATCTTATTCGCATGATTCTGTATGACACGCGCATCCACAATGATTAGAATTCACATCCTAGCCTTGTATTTAATGTATTATGCCTGTATTTAATGTATTTGCATTGTTTTTTTTACTGTTTATTTAATGTACTATTCCGTGTATTTCACTGTATTTTATGTATTATGCATTGTTCCTCACTATCTTGTAAAGCACTTTGTGATGGAAGTCCATTATGAAAGGCGCTATATAAAACAAAGATTGATTGATTTTCACTTTATGAAAGATACTAATAATGTACATGTTAAAAAAACGAATACCGGTAATTATATAGGTATTCACTCAGGGTCAGTCATATACTGCAGCGTAGGGTATCAGAAAAATGCTACTGCATAAAAAAAGCTAGTAGCAAATTAAAAGTTTGGGGAAGCAAAATGTTACCAAATATACATTAACTTCGATATACAATCTATATAAAAAAAAATCACTACACAACATTTTAAGGAAGTTGGGCACTGTTTAAGCGAGGCATTTCAGAATAATGCTTGCCTTTTTTCTGTCATATGATATTCTGGCTTGCTCTAAAATAGCACAACGCGATTTTTGTCCCAGATGGCTTTCCGTAGACACCACTATGAGTGTGTGCGCATAATCTGGTTTGTTTACTTTAAACTGGAGGC